>NW_022436974.1:5967414-6136537 GCF_009761245.1 Sapajus apella | reverse complement strand
CATCCATCCATCCCATCCATCCATCCCATCCATCCATCCATCCCATCCATCCATCCATCCATCCATCCCATCTATCCATCCATCTATCCATCCCATCCATCTATCCCATCCATCCATCCATCCATCCATTCATCCATCCATCCCATCCATCCATCCATCCCATCCATCCCATCCATCCATCCATCCCATCCATCCATCCATCTCATCCATCCATCTACCTACCTAACCTCCTTACCTGTCCATTCTAGTCCAAATCTCCAAACTGCAATTTCTTATATCACATCCCTAGCACATGATCATTCAACCTCTGCTAAATTTACAGAAATATTCTTGACATATTATTTGGAATTCTCTTCAGAATTCTAAGGTGCTATTTTTTAATAACATATGAACAAAGAAAATGCTTCACACATGATGGCTTTCATTCATTCACTTACTTTCCAAAAAAGCAGATACTGACTATGTATAACCTATGTACCAGACATTTCACAAGGCACTGGAGAAATGAAGGTAATTTGGACACAGTTCTTGTTTACAGGGCTTTTACCTCCAAGGAGAGAAGACAGTCATAGTCACACCCTGGATTGTGGGCACTGCTATATTAGGAGGGCAACAAAGTCCATGCAGCCTGCTGGAAAATCCTGCCACTTGCCTATACTTTTAAGTTTTCCAACTGTGCTACCGATGAACCATCTATTTGCTAGAATGGTCTTAAGGATGTTAGGAGACCATTTGGTAAATCAGGTGTATGATGACTGAATCTTTTAGCTTGAGGCAAAGAAAACATGCTCACAAGTTAAGTAACTTCACAAGGATGCTGGATGCACATTTTAACTTATGGAAAAAAATCTGATTAAAAAATTAGCTTTCCCTAAGTTTTTACTTCATTGGTTTAATATCTTGTATATGGATCACCATGGGAAGCACTAGCTCACTGAGGTTGCAAGCTACGTCTACAAACATGGAAGACAATTAGGAGAAAACATGAACTCTTTTAAATGGGTATCCTTTTTCCTTAGAAGAAAAATTACCTGTCCTCTGTATTAACTGTGTTTCTCTCAAAGGCAGTTTGAAGCCCTTTTGGAAAACAGTTCAAATTAAAAAATTAAGAACAAACCCTACTGTCCCAGCCTTCGACCAGGGAATTCACGACTACCCTTTTCTTTAAATTTTCTGGGATAAATATTTAAAGAAATAGTATATGTGAAGAAAATCTTGTAAATCTCAATAATCAACAGCAGAGGATAGGCCTGGGTATTACTTTGACCAAGTGTCTCTGTAAATCATGGTCAATATGTGAGAGATCTTTACAAAAGATATTAACTAATAAAATCACTGGGATTACCTATTTCTTTCATTTCAATGGAATTGTAAGGACCCTTCAGGCAGGATTGATTTCACCAAAAGGTAGAATGGGTTACAAAATATCCCGAGCTTTACTGAAGTGTATATGGAAATATTAAGGCATATTGGATTCAGTCAGTTTTATAGTTAAAGCAGTTTTGTGGGCTGAACAGTGACACAATAACTTTCACAAAGCAGTCAAAATTACTGGGCACGTATTGTTCTCTTAATTAAAAAAAAGGTCTACAAAATATTTGTCTTGTTTTAGGCATCTGGGTAAAATAACTCTCTGTTTCTCTTCACTTATTTTGGAAGGGAACTATATAATTATTTTTTCTCCCCATAAAAATGAAGTAATGTAAATTACTTGAGGTCCATGAGAGTATTTTGGCGTGGGATGACTGCCCTTTCTTTTTCTTGGCTTCTAGAGCTAGGCATCTGCAATTTGCAAAACAAATTCAAGATAAAGTACCCAGCTGGGCAAGTCTGTACAGTAGATCTCTCAAACTGGTTTGCTATTCAATCAATCTTTCTTCTCTCTACTCTCTTCTCTCTTTCCCTCTTTTGTCTTTCCTTCCCTGTCTCAATGAACTAACTGCTTAACTATTCCTCTCGGCTATTCATCTTCAGAACTGTCTGCTGATGAAGCCATTTATTTATCTCTGTGCCTGAGAAACAAGTTGCCTGAACTGTTTCAGATTCCTTACAAGCTGGCAGGCCCACCCACTCAAAGTTATTTATTTGGCGCATTAATAGTGAGGTGGCTGTGGGTGGCCAGAATAATTGAGCAGTTCTTGTTTGACACAACAACGACAACAACAATGACAACAAAACAATTGCCAGGAAATCATCCAGGAAACAGCTTATGAACAGAAAAGACCGAAAGGATGAAACCCTCCTATCTTCAGGTTACCAGATCCTCCAGTCTTCTATTTCAAGGGTCAGCAAACTATGGCATGACCACCTAATCCAGCCTGCCACTTGTTTGGTAAATAAAATTTTATTGGAACACAGTCATGTACATTCATTCATATGCCTGTGGCTGCTTTCCCAGTATAACAGAGTTGAATAGTTGTGGCAGAGACCTATGGCACACAAAGCCTAAAATATTTGCTATCTGCCCCTTTACAGAAAAAGTTTCTTGACCCTTGCTATACTTGGCTGTATTGAAAAATAATATGAGGTACTTTGGTCTTTTACATTAAATTTTTAACATGCCTTAGATGAAGTACCCAGCAATCCTTTAAGGTAACTGACAAGTTTGAAAATAAAAAATATTTATCATAAACTCTATTTACAGTAGCCCTCCACTCCAGGAAGTATTACACACAGCAGGAACTAAACAGCAACTTACAAATCTTTCATCCAACTTTATTTCACAGATGAAGACATTGCCCAGAAAGTCTAAGGAATTGACTTGCACAGAGTCACACACCTAACTGAGATATGAGGAACACAGATCCAAATCTGGGCAAATATATTAAGAAGAAATAAATGGAAAAAAGTCTATTCACGTGAAAGAAATGTAGCTTATCTGATAGAACTTATTGGGAGTAAGATGTGGGGTGGTGGAGATGTTGAAAGGTCATGCTTGAAAAAAAACAGAGGAAAGTATTTGGTTTAGTATTCTTTCCCCTTCACAATTGTGAATAGTAGTTGCTTTTCCCTTCTATTTAACAGGGAATTTTCTTTACTTGCTCAGTACCTTCTCCTCCACCCTGCAAGGAAACCTCAATCATATGTTTATAATCTGTTTATTTCAAATGATTAGCATGAATTTTGTAGTCACTATAGAGTTTATCCTTCAGATGTTACCCAATTTTTAAGTCACCAGGACACTGTGTCTATTCTTAGCCTCCGGGGTAGACACGTATTATGGGTTGGCACAGAGACTAGTTCCATGAGTGAGAAAGCAGCATTCAGTGGGACAGAGGCCAGGAACAAAACGTCAGTGGGTCAGGGTGGAGTGGGAAGAGCTTGGTAACTCAGGGGAAGGAATGAGAAATTTTTCTTAAAAGAGAAATTCTTCCACTTTAGAAGGACTCTTGTGTATGGCAGATTTCAAATTTCTGCTCTATAAGTTGGCTTGTAGCTTTCTGCCTCTAGAGCAGTGGTTTCAAACACTGATTTGGATCACAGTTCCTTTTGAGGATTTCACATAGCTATGAATTCTGCCTCTCCTCCTATCCCCCAAATACACATGCAGCTAATAATTTTGTCTACAATTTCAGGGAACTTACAAATTCTCTAAACATCCACAGACTATCTATAGAGCTCAGGTTGAAAACTCAAGCCCTTCCACTCTCCACCTCAAAGGTTGGTGTTTTTGAAAGCAATAAGGTGATTTTTCCTTGGATACAGCCTCTACACTGTATCCCAGCTTAAAATCATCCATAGCTCCTCGCTAACTTTGGGATCACATCCTAACTCTCAAGAAGAGCACATAAGGCCTTCCATGATCTGGCCTTTGTGTCTTTCTCCAGTATTATCTCTCAACACATCCTTTCCTCACTCTGTACTATAGTGATATGAAACTAAATGCAGTTCTCCAAACCCACAGAGCTCTTTTCTCCAAATGTTTGTATATGGTCATATCCTTTCTGCCTAGAACACTCTTTCTCTGCCCGGAACACTCTTTCTCTGCCCCTTCCTACCAGGTGAACATCCATTTTTTTCTGGGCTCAACTTGGATGTCATTTCTTTTTCAGGAAGTCTTCTCTGACCATCCAGAGCTGAGTTAGGTGTCCCTCTCCTGTGCTTTTGTAATACCCAGTACTTGCCCAGTAGGCAGCTCTTGTCACTCTATATCACAACTGCTTGTTTGCTTATACCTAGCTCCCATTTTAAGTGCTTGAAAGGCTGGGACATGTTCATTGTGAAATTCCCAGGGTACAGCAGACTCTCCATAGATGTTTTCTGCATTAAAAATAAATGAATGATTGAAGAAGCAATGTGATGGAAAAAATGAGGACAGAACTTCCTGCTGTGAGGCACATGGGGTGAAAATGTTGGCTCTTTTCAAAGGCAAATGGAAAACCAAAGTTGGGGAGAAAGGCAAAGGTTGAGCAACTTTGTTGAATCCAATGTTGTTTTTATGGGTGTGCCACCTTAGAAGGGCCCTTAGCAATAAGAACGTCTTAGGAAGGAAAAGTTAGTGGTGAATGATGACGGGGATCATGACGACAATGATGATGATGATGAGGCTAAATTAGAGGATAATAATGGGAGGATGATGGGGATGAGGAGGAGGATCATGGGGATGATGAGGATGATATGCATGTGTTGGAAGGCAGGGAGAAGGCACACTGATGGAGTAAGGGTTTTACTTGTATTAATAGTTCTCATTTTTTGAAAGATAAATGCCAAGCCATGCGTTGAGGGCCTGCATTTATTATCTTAATGAGTCCCCACAATAATTATGTTTTAATTACTATTCATATTTTAAAGATAAGGAGACACAAGTTACAGAACTTGTCTTTTTTCCCCACATGTATGCCTTTAAAATCAAAAGTACTTTAAAGGCTACTGAGCTTAATAAACAAGATAACAGACAAAATATAAATCTATTTTAAAATCCCTCTGTTTGAAAAGCAGTATCAGTGAGCAGGCAGCAATAATGAAAGGTGGGTTCTGGGATCAGGCAGACCTGGGTTCAAATTTCAACTCTGCTTTTTTCTATGTTGTATATGGGTAAAATATAATACATTTTACTTCCAATGATGGTTAAGAACAAATAGCATAAAGTAAGCGAAGTACAGATATGCAACAGGTTCAAAACAAATATTAATATCTACACTTAAGTCAATATGATATTAATGTCATATGAATTTTCTGAATATCATACATAGAATGAAAGGCACTACATTAAATGATATACACTTTCTGATCATCAGATAGCGATGGTAGCATGGCATTTCTAGTAATATTAATAAATCAACAAACAATAATTATCCAGAAATGTTCTTACTTAAACTTAGTAATAGCTGAGCATTATCACCACTGCCTCTACCAACTAAAATGAGATTAGGAAATTATGTTTAAGAGTAATGTTATCTTTTGTTGAGTTTATTCTATAAAGTGAATAAACTATCAATCCCCTTTTCCTTTCCCTTTGGTATACTGTATATCAGGCCTATACTTTCTCTTCACAAAAGCATTCATTTCAAAAGGATATACATTAGAAACTAGTTTTATACCTTAAAATTATCCATTCCTCTGGAAATGTTTGGAAAGTATTCTGGTTTTGGATAGGACAAGTTATAAACATTTTCTGTTCTCATTAAAAGTGAAGGCAATTCAGTAAACAGTAATGATGGAGACTGAAGAAGGGGTAAATGATACCACAGTTCCAAAGAAAGAAAATCCCTTTTAAAGGGTTAGTTCTTAAATCAAAATGATGGCCAAATTATACATGAAACAAACCTGGAATAAAAAAATTGATTTCCAAAGATGGCTTCTTATACCCTATAAAAAATATAAGATCTTTCCTTTGGGAGTTAAAAAATCCTAGTAAGTAATTTTGACTCTGGAATTTTAGCTTAATGACAATTGTATAGCCTACTTTTAGCTGCTTGTTATATTCTTCATGATAGCAAAGCAAGAAATCTTAGAAAATTCTCATATGTCTCATGTGATATCCCATGACAGTATATTATAATAATGAAAAAATGTAGCTTTTGTAGTTCGAATGCCTATGTGTAAATATTTGCTTCATACTTTACTAATTGTTTTTCTTGGACAAATTATACAATTTTGTGTGTTTCGATTTCTTGTCTACTATGGAGTAAATAATAGTGCCTTTCTCATGGAATTGCTGTATGGCTTGAATAAGATCATGTAAATAAAATATGTGACACAGTCTCTGACCCCTGTGAGGTGTTTGGTATGGTTTTAATGATGCGTCTCCTCCAAAATTGCTGTTGAAATCTAATCCTCAGGGTGGTGGCACAAGAGATGGGACCTTATGGGAGGTGATCAAGTCATGAGGGCTCTGCTTCATGACAGGGATTAGGTGCCCTTATGAAAGGGATTGAGAAAGTAAGTTCAGTCCCTTTTGGCCCTTCTACCTACCACCATGGAAGAATGCCACCATGAGAAGGAACCATCAATAAAACAGGCCCTCACCAGACACCAATGCCAGTGCCTGATCTTGGACTTCACAGCCTCCATAACAGTGAGAAATACATTTCTGTTCTTTATAAATTACCCCGTATGTGGTATTTTGTTATAGCAGCACAAATGAACAAGACAGTTTCCAAGAAATGCTAGTGTTTATTTTTAACTATTATCTGCTCTGACAATTTTTACTACTTCTTATCACGTATACTGACATTTAATTTATTCTTCTAGAGATCTGCTTCATGTGAACTGGAAATCTTTTAAATTTTTCAGTCCTCCCCATGACTTCTCTAGGCCTTACTTTCTGCAGTTTTAAGATATGGAAGTTAGACTATACTTTCTAAACACCATTCTAGTGCTAGAATAGTTGAAACTCCATTTTTATTTAAACAAAGGAACAATAAATACCACTGTGATGAAATAATTTGATTTCTTCCATTGAGTCAAACATACAACCTATCAACAAGATATGTAAAGATTTTTGCCTCTATAATGAACAAATAGTAGATAGATTCAGTTGAGGGTGGAGAGTGGCGGATCAAACTGGTTGTCTTCCAAAGACATTGAAGTAAATAACACTGAAGCTTGGGAATGGAAATGTTGAATAAATGTATTAGACCGAATTCTGGACTCGATTTTCAAGGGATAAGGTAGAATTCTACAGCTTTGGTAATAACTTCTGACTTTTCTCAACTCATTCTGTGAAAAGATTCTTATTTTTCCCTAATACTGTAAAAAGAATACAAAATATTTTGCTAGAGATAATTTTTATGCTTTGAATCTCCACTCTACACTAAAATATATAAAATGTATTAACTTGCAAAGTAACAAACTTTGACATATTTTTTCTTATTTCTCGGTTATTGCAGGTTGTTTATTAGACATGGAAATCTGGGTGCACAAATAAAATGTAGTGACTGTGGTCAGTATCTTCCAATGTGTTTGTCTAGTCTAATGTGACATGATTGCTTTTTTGAATGTACTATTATAATGGCCAGAAAGGACATTAGAAAAGGAGCCATGTGTTCTCTGTTAAATGTAGTTCTGAAGTCTCTCTTGGATTAGCAAAGCAAGCCACTAAATACTTCAGTGGGACTTCAAAAAAGCTGAGTTCTGCTTAAGAATCACTAAGAGATGAACTTCAAAAGATGAGAGGTTTCACTTGGATCCATTCCCAGAAAATCAAGTTATTTACCAAATCTTATTTATGCAAACCATATAAACACATTTTGATCTGAAGAGTACCAAAATGATGTTTTAGAAAAATGATAACCTTAAATGAAAAGTCTACTGTGGAGAAGAGTACGGAAGGTCAACTTTATTTTGGTCTGATTACTTTGTCTGTCTACATTGATCAAATAAGTGATACCACTACTGCCAGATCTGATGCTGCTCTATGACTATAGAAAACAGTACCTAAATTTTTTATTAATTCTGTTGAGCAGTAAGATCAGGAATATCTTCTATACCTACACACAGACGAGCATTTTAAAGTTTCTGTTTCTTTTTGTTTGAAATTGCAAGACTAGTAGACTAGCGAGCCTAAATTATTTCTAGGTATCAGTCATTTTTAAAGGCTTTTTTCTTCTACAAAAATTTCTAGTATATCTTTGGGTTTACAGAATGACACTTTACATTTATTCATCAAAATAGAAAATTCAGAATAAGGCAGGTCTATTTTGGCAGCATTCCAACCTAGGTAACGTATCACTTGGATCCTGCGAGACAAGATATGACCACAACTTGCATTTATCTGTTAAAGAATATATCAATTATTTATTTACATGTATGTTTTATTTTACTACAATTTGGTTATTTTAAGAACATGAACTGTTTTATTCAATAATGCATTCCTATTGGCATACATAAGCCTGACAGAAACTAGATATTAAGTATATATTTCTTGTTAAGTAAACAACTAGTTACTTGAAAATTAGATAAACTTCATTTATAACATGATTTATAATTATTTAGATATTATTAACATGTATATAAAAAATTTTCAGTGAAATGACAAATATCAATATTACATATCATATAACATGTCTTACCTGGGAATACTTATTTGTCCATTCAACATACCATATAAACCTTTTTATTTGTGATTAAAACCTTAAATGTAAGTTCAGCACATACAGATTTATGTGAACTTTTAACCTTTTTTTTTCTCAGCAATTTGGGTAGGTTGGTTGTATTGGATTTTGTTACTTGTAACTAAAAACAGATCCTTGATTTGAACATAACCGTCCAGTGATTTTTCAGTTTGGTAAACATTTGTGGCTTATGTTCCTCACTGCTGATCAGGAGAGAATGCAGGAAGGGAGACTGATATATTGTGCAGTTACCAATGTTTACATTGTTTTGTACTTTCTAGATCCATGTGGTGCTTTTTAAAAATGATATACATTTGGGAATGGAACAACTTTTCAGCTGCTGGCTGGATCCAAATAACAGTTCATTGAGTACATATCTGAGCATTTCTAAATATTTAAATCAAAACTGTGATGAAATTTGAGCCAATTAGATCCTCTTTAGAATTTGAAAATAATTATCTAGCCATCCTCAGAAGAAAAACATAAACAAATTTTAAAAACTGCCCTCTTCTCCATAAAGTTAACAGAACCTGGGTCAAGCATGAGAAATGCCACACCACTGAATATCATGGAAATTGAAAATCAGTCATCTATTTGCTTCATGTACAGGATGCCAAATAATTGGCCTAAAGATTATTTAACTAAATGAGTGGAGTCAACTAGCTGTTTTGGTATAAAAAGAACAGCTTGATTATCTCATCCCAGGACATAACGTCCTTGATAGATTTTTGGTTGAGGCTCTTTGTATTTATCCAACCTTTGCCATGCATTCACTTCAGTTTTCTTTTTGAAGACACAGCTGTATTGACACCATGGAGATTCTAGCATCAATTTTAAAAGTTGCTTTTTGCAAGGTATTGGACAAGCAATAGTACTTCATTTGAGGAAGGTGGTATGTTAATAAATATTTTGAGAGTTAACTAAATGAAAGTATTTTAAGTTCTTTGGAGACAAAATAATATTGTTAGATGTAATATTAATATGCAGTTGACTAGCCAGATAGATCAGGTGGAAGCAAGGTCAATTTACTTCCTTTAATCACTTAATGCTGAAGATGGTCATTCCCATGTATAGCAGTCCTTCTGCACCTCAGTGCTGCTACTTTTCCATCTTTTTTTTTCTTTTTTTTTTTTAAATTGCATTTTAGGTTTTGGGGTACATTTGAAGAACATGCAAGATAGTTGCATTGGTACACACATGGCAGTGTGATTTGCTGCCTTCCTCCCATTAAATCTAAATATTTTCTCACATATTTTCTTTACTCTACCTTGATCTGCCAGTTAGTTTCTTGGTTTTTCCCCAGGTAACATGCCATTCATTCAAACACCCTACCACTGCTTTCTATACCAGGAAAGTGCTAATCTTTGGATTTAACTTGGTCCTGATCATAAAAGAAAGTGGAATGCTTTCCTTTTTATATATAGAGAAAGCACTGAAGATCTGAATAATTTAGTTTATTTCAGTAATTTAACACATTCATTATTTACAAAAGAAATCAAAGAGAGGCTACTGGTATGTGGTGAACAACTTCCAGTCAAATCTAACATCAGCAGAACCACTATGTACTTACTACTATACTACACTGCTCTTCAGAGGGTAGAAGAAAACAATGTGAGTATTGATATCTTCACTTCTTAGAGAAGCCAGGAAAAGTAAAGTAATTTACCTGTAAACATTTGTTACAATAAAGAAGGGCTGTAGTGTTTTTATTTAAATGCAAGTAATAATTACAATGTTGCACAGAGAGTGATTATTTTGATATGTTTTTCCCCCCGGTCCTAGGATTTTAGGCCAGCTACTAGAAATACCGTCGAAGGTCATGTGTTCAAGAACCAGTCTTACAAAAAGGTCATGTATTCCTTAATGTAAACATCTATGGTCAAGGTTAAAAAAAGCAATCAAGCCTAACAGGTTTTATAAGTCATGGGTTATGGAAAGATGTTCCTTAGAGGGCTGTAGTTCTATGAACTGAATCAGGAACAATTTGGAGCTTCAGGGATGATCTACTTACTCCAATCTGTAATTTGTCTTAAAAGACCAATGATAGTTGTTACTATCATTGTAAACCTCCTGATTTCTACCTCAATTATATTACCCCATTATAACTTCAATATATAGATTTTGTGTTCAGAGAAAATTTATATTCTATATCCTAATTATATGTGGATACATATTTAAACATAGAAGCAAGACTATAAAAAGTGTTTACAAGTTATACATTGTGAATATTTCTATGAAAATCAGATGACTTTTTAGAGATTAATACAAAAAACTGATTTTCCTGTGTGTGAAGATTTAGAGAAATCTACTAGAAAATACAGGGACAGATCAACAGGCCAATTCCCAAGTCTCTTCCTACTTTTACATGTAGGGGACATTTACTAAGAGACATGTCCTTGGGTTAGACAGGATCACTTCTGGGATCAAGTGGAACATTCATAGTTACCTGTAGACCAGGCAGAGGCACAGGATGCTGACAGAGGCTACATTTGAGACCTCTTGAGGCACAAACAGTCCCTACTCAACTTCCCTGATTACAATGAAGAAGGGTTCAGAAGAGTAGGGAATAAAAAAAAAGGAGAGAACAATAGAGACACATAATATTTTGAAGCAAATGGTTAATACGCAGATGTAAAAACACAAGAAAAGGTGCTTCATGCAGACACATCAAAAAACTATAGCAGATTTTATTTGTTAGAAAGAGAGAGCAAGAGAGAGAGAGAGAAATATTTTTGGCTGGAGATAAGTATAATCTGAGAATATCACTAACAGTTTTAGTTATTCTATATTAGTACTTTCATATAAGTATATATTTTTAGTCGTTTCATGATAATGATGCAATGATGTTTATAAAAATTTCAGAGATTTATAAGGTCACTTTAATCTAGAAAAACATTTTTAAAAATTTAAAAATACTACGTTTTTCCTCCTTTAAAATGTTCCATTGATATTTTATTGCAGTAGAATAAAGATTCAAGAGCAGTTATGCTTGGTATTTCTCATTAGTCAGAATGGCTCTTATTAAAAAGTCAAAATATAAGAGATGTTGATGAGGTTGCCGAGAAAAGAGAATGCTTATCCACTCCTGGTTGGAATCGTAGTTCAGCCACTGTGGAAAGCCGTTTGGAGATTTCTCAAGGAACTAAAAATAGAACTACCATTTGAGCCAGCAATTCTGTTACTGGGTATCTACCCTAAAGGAAAGTAAATCATTCTACCAAAAGCCACCTGCACTTGTATGTTCACTGCATCACTGTTTACAAAAGCAAAGACGTGGAACCAACCAAACTACCCACCAATGTTGGATTAGCAAGAAAATGTGGTACCTACACACCATGAAATACTACATAGCCGTAAAAAAGAATTAAATCATGTCCTTTTGTAGCAACATGGATGCAGCGGGAGGCCATTATTGTAAATGAATGAAGACAGAAACAGAAAACCAAATACTAAATGTTCTCACTTGTAAGTGAGAGCTAAACACTGAGTACACATGGACATAAAGATGGGAACAACAGACACCGGGGACTCCAAATGGATGAGGGAGGGAGAGAGGCTAGGGTAGAAAAACTATCCATTGGGTACTATGTTCACTGGGTGACAGGATCAGTAAAAGCCTAGACCTCCTCATGATGCAATATAACCATGGAGCAACCCTGCACATGTACCCCTTGAATCTAAAAACAAGCAAACAAAAATTGTCACCTCAAAGTCTGCAAGCTATAGTCAATGACAGAATAATTGGAATTTTTTTTTTTAGCCTTTAGGAAAATGCCAAGACACATTCCCACCTCTTACATGAGTTAGTGGTTTACGAATATAATTTGCAAAACACAATTTAATATTTTATTTATTTAAGTCAAGAGAAATGGTAACAGCTTTAAATTTCGATTCTTGAATATCTGTACTTGTTAAAAAGAAAAGGTGTGTGGGAGTGTTGGAGGGTTTTTATTCCATAACTACCATAAAATCTGCTTTTATTTACTTCTTTTATAATCAAACTTTTAAAACATTTGCTAAAATCGTATAAATCTCATATGCCAAAATTCAGTGAGCCAAACTCTTGGTTATCTTTTCTCCATTTTTGAGCTGCAGTAGCATTTGGTAAACAGAATGCCCAGAACCTCCTCTGAAAGCGCCACTAGCAGGCACTGTGAGAGCATTTTCATTCAAGTTCATTTGACTTGGGCAAAAAGAACAGCGGCTTACATCAACTGAGGATCAGTGAATACAATCTCATAGCAACAGACACCAAAACAGTCCCTCATTACAAGCCTTGTCCAACAATCAAGTCTTTAACGAGAACAAAGGTTGACAGTGATTAATCATTAAGCGGTTCCCTGTTCCTTGCTGCACGTGTTCGCAGCAGCCTCCTACAGAGGCAGTCTGGCATGTTTCCTGTCTCTGTGCTCCACTGTGCCATGTCTGAAGGGACGCCCAGGCAGCCTTCTCACTATTTTAATTTCAAATGCTAAAACATCTACAGAGTCTCTATGTGCACATGTCTTGACTTTTATTCTGAGCCTGGCAGACTCTGAATGGATATAGGGAGTGTGAACATAATAAGCCGTTAACTCCACGTCTGCTTACTAGATTATGTTCAAAGACGGTATAAGAAATTGATTAAACACTGTTTTCCAGAATAAACCTTTGAAATCTGTTTCCTTAAGCAACAAAATGACAAGTTGATACAATTTAGTTGTGCAGTGAACATAAGATACCTTCACTACTGTTTGTACATAAAAATAGCTTCTGTGTTGTCAAAGCACCATGTTTTTGAAAAGCAACAAAAACATTTTCAGAAACCTTTTTCAAATAATTCTGTTTCACAAGGCAATAGAATTATGAAGTCAACTAATCCTGCCATGATTTTAGTCAATGTTCCCTTTTCCTGTGTGTTTTTAATTACCTGTCTAGGCATTACTTATCTATCTTAGTTGGTCATGCAATAGCATATGAATTCATCTTAATAGAATAACTTGGAGGGTTTTTGTTTTCTCTCTTTCAACATGTCAATTTCACTGATGACCATGTTGCCTGTAAACTACTAGGACTCAGGTGAAAACAGAAAAGTTATGAGATACAGATTTCTGAAAGGTGAGGGGCAAAGGTTAATGGAAATTTTAAAAATGATCAAGGGAAGTAGGTTACATAACAACAAACATATTGTTTTTCCAATAACAAATAGCACATTTTAGAACAACAAAATGAGGCTAACCCTAAGGATTCTTTGTGTCTATTAACTTCTCTCTTCAAATTAATCAGAATTATGTAATAGCAGGTCTCCAGCAGCTCATGTAGAAGATTATAACTAGTCCACCTACAATATACAAGCTAAAGCAAAAAGTTCAACCACAAAGTGATTCAGGAGTGCTAGCAAGGAAAGAGAGTGGTCCCTTTAAATAATATGGAATGGGGGAAGGGAAGTGCTGGGTCAAGAAAGACAGGTCTCTGGCTAGGGCTCCATCCCCCCGGACCTAGGTGAGGACAGGCATTTCCTGCCCAATGTTGCATTCCCCAAGACCGCCCTGGCCTGCCATACGCCCATCCTGGACCTATAAAAACCTTAGACCCTAGCAGGCAGACACACAGGCAGCCAGACGTTGAGAGGAGCACGCTGGCAGAAGAACACACCAACATGGCACTGGCAGGCCATCTGCAGGACAAGGTGGGGCACTCAGAGGAGAGCTCAGGCCACCGAGCAGCCCAGCGGAAGAGCATCTCCCTTCTGGTTCCCCCATCTGCTGAGAGGTACTTCCACTAAATAAAACTTTGCACTATTATCCAAGCCCACTGTGATCTGATTCTTCCTGTACACCAAGGCAAGAACCCAGGATACAGAAAGCCCTCTGTCCTTGTGATGAGGAAGAGGGTCTAACTGAGCTGGTTAACACAAGCCACCTATAGACAGTAAACTGTAACACATGCCCACAGAGGCTTCAGGAATGTAAACATTCACCCCTAGACACTGCCGTGGGGTCGGAGCCCTGCAGCCTGCCTGTCTGTATGCTCCCCTAGAGGTTTGAGCATCGGGGCACTAAAGAAGTGAGTCACTCCCCCATCGCATGCCCTGCGAGGGGAACGAGGGAACCTTTCCCATCTCAAAAGTATAAACTATGCAATTCTCCCAATATACTCAGCATTTTAGCGTAGAGCTGCAATTTCTTTAAACTGAGTAACTTCACTGAGGAAAGGGAAATGACAATGCCATTCTACAAACAAAAAACTACCTTATTATTGGTAACTAAGCTCTTCACACGAATCCTTGTGACAGGGATGACATAATAGTCGTTGACTCATGTTAAGATCAGAGCAGCCTGAGAGGAAACCACATTCAGAAAATGAACATCTTTAACCACAGCCTCCTGGAATCAGCATTTAAAATTAACATCAGTGAACTCTGAACTGAGAAGGAAAACAGTGATGAACTACAGAAAGAAAGCTTTTAGGTTTTCAGGTGGTCTCAAACTATATTCTTACAAACCAACCAATCTGATTATTTTGACTCAATTCAACTTGTAGTAAAAACTCTGATTCTATGTTGTCTCTGTAGTTAGGGTACGTTAACTTCACCTCACACAAATATACTTTCAGAACAATGCTTAACTTGAACTGGTCTGCTTATCCTCTTTCTCTAATTTGAAGCTCCACTTGTAACATTTGGGGGCTATGTCAAACTCTTAGAACAAGGACTTAAATCAATTACAATTAAAGGAATTAAAAGTATGTTTAGATGGCATGGAACACTGAATTTCCAAATCATGGGGTATGCAAATCTCAAAGACTGCAAATCTCAATGCATGCTTGAGTCATTAATTCATCAATAACTGTAATAGCAATCATGTGTTAGAAACTTTCTTCATATCAGTCCCTACACTGGGCACTTTATACACGATCATATTTCATAACTGTAATAGCCATCTATGTACTAACCACACTATTAGTGTCTCCAGTTTATAGATGAGAGAACTGACATTTGGAGAAGCTAAATATTTCAACTAGTCAGTGATTGAGCCAAACATCTAACTCAGGCAGCCTGACTCCAGAGCCCTGCCATAATATCAGAAAAGAAATAATATGAAACTAAGCCATCCAGAGCCCTTGATCTAAAACAGTGGTAAATCTATACTGTTGGCACTTAATATGGAAACATGAAGCAATTTAAGCTACTACATAACAGTACAATTTGGTTATATAGGATCTGCCTTTGATATAGGAGTAATATGATGTTGATTAAGTAGCTTCATTTTTCCAAACCCTAGTTTCCCCATCTATAAAAGTGGTAAGGTGCCTAATTCCCAGGGTAGCTATGAGTTTTAATTGAGATAGTATCTGTAAAAAGTATTTTGTAAACACTGTACTCCAGATGGTTGTTCATTATGGTTTACTGTGAAATATAAAAGCACGAAGCTTCTGACGTGTTTTCTATTGGGCCAATTCAATAGACGTGGAAAAGCAAACAGTGAAATGAAAGTGCCAAGAAGGAAAAAAAAAAGGGCAATTCATGAAGACAGATATATTAGTTATGAACCATGTATACAAAAATGTGTAGAAGATTCTTCAAGCCATGGGGAAGACACAAGCCAAAGTGACCTGAAAAATAAGTGAATTTTCTGCAGGCATTATGGCATAGATACAGAGAATATGAACTTCGTACTTAGACAGACGTGGGTTTAAATCCTGAACAAGTTACTCCAGTCTTAAGGTCTCTAATGTTCTCATTAATGAAACTGAATCATGAATGTAGGGATTAAAGGAGATAATGCATATGAGGTGCTTCACAGTGGCAAGACTCAATTTAATATGGTGACTATTATTATTATTTAACTTCTCAGGTCAGTACAGCATAAAGGGAAGAATGGAATCTTAGGAGAACTATGTATTAGAGATAATACATGTACGGCTTCCACAGTCAACCCTCTCTTAGGCCCTAGGGAATGCACATAAAAGAGGTATTTGGGGCATCATCAGGTTGCCTAAAGTCCTTTTGTTCAAAACGTAATCTTTATTTAAACTCATCGTCCTCAATGAGCTGTTCATATCAGGACTTCCAACTGGGTCTCTGTGTCTTATGTAGATAGATTGTTTGGTTCAGTAAACTGCTCCAAATTACTGTATGAATCTGGAACTGCTTTCTGACTGATCTTGAGAACAGACACAGCCTACGTGCACATAGAGGGAGGGTATGTGGGCAGTTCACATCAGAAGAGAGCAGAAAGCAAAAAAGTGAAGGGGAGGGGAGAGAGAGACTAGAAGATGAAAGCTGGAGATCAAAGAGTCATTCTGCCCATCCTGCTCCTAGCAGCCACAGGAAGCTCCCTGGAGGTGATCAGATTACCAGATGACCACTTGCATCAGATTCAAGACCCTTGCCAGACCCCTGTCCCTCCACCATGCCTCTCACAACCTACTTCTGTTGATGTTTTGGAGTCCCCACCTCTCCTAAGTATGAAGGGAACACACACCATCCTGTCTAGCAGAGATACTCAGATTTTAGGAGGAATGCTTTCTGTGGGAATAAAGGCTAACTATGATGACATTTTACAAAAGCTTTTGGGAAGAAGAAGGGCTCGTATGTTAATATAAACACAGATATGCATATTGCTCCTCTAGGTTTAGTTTGTGTGGAATTATGGACTTTAGGGACATTAAAAAAGGGTCCATATACTATCTATTGTTAGTATCCTTTGGTTATGCATACCTTGATTTCTGAAGAAGTGCGTGTAACTGAAGTCTTAAAAACCAAAGCACACTGGGAAACTTCCCTCCCTCCCTCCTTCCTTCCTTTCTTCTTTCCCTCCTTCCTTCCATAACACAAATATATTGGAGCTCCTACCGAGCATACCATAGTAACTGGGGTTACAGCAGTAAATAAACCAGAGCTCTGGCCCTCAAGAAACCAACACTTTAGTGTAGGAAGACAGATAATAGACATTTTAACAAATAATATATGATGATAAGTACTCTAAAGAAAAAGAAAACAGGGCTGGAGACAGGGTGTATTGCTGGTACAGGTAGAAGTGGGTAAGGTGATCAGAGAAGCCTTCCAGGATAAGATGACACTGGACCTGGAGGAAGTGAGGGGACAGCCTTGTGCACAGTGGAGGGATTTCGAGTCCCGAGGTCTTGAGGTGGGAACATGTTTCATTCACCTGAAGCCCAGCAAGCAGGTCACCGTGCTGCTATGCAAGGAGAGGGAAGACTGGTGGTGGGGCATAGGGGTGGAGAAGCAGGGAGACATGATCCTGTGGGGCTTTGTAGGCAACTGTCAGAACTTTAGCTTTTGCTTGTATAGTAAGGAAAGCCATTAGAGGATTCTGAGCAGAGGAATGACATGATATATGTTTTAAAGATCACTCTGTCAGCTATGTGGTGAATAGTTAGTACAGGGAAAGAAGACCAGGAAGGAAGGCTACTGGCATAATTCAGAGGTAAGATGGTAGGGGTTTGGACCAGAGTGACAGCAGTGGGAAGTGGCTGGATTCCACATAGTCTCTGAAGGAAGAGCCATTAATAAGCAACTAAAAGATTTTGGCCCGAGCATAGGGAAGTGAGTTATCATTTTCTGAAATGGAAAAGACTGTGAAACAGTTTTGATTTTTGCGGGGAGGGAGTTGGAGGAGTTGGAAATAGGGAATTTAACTTGGGATATGTCAAGTTTGAGATGTTATTACACATCCAAGTGGAGACGTCAGGAAAGGAACTTGATATATGAGTCTGGAGTTCAGGAGAGAAATATAGGCTAGAAATAGAAATTTAGGAGTTGTCAGCATAGAAAAGATATTTAAAGTCATGAATTTGGAGATATCACCTAGGGAGTGAGTATAGATGATGAAAAGAAGTCTAGCAACTGTCCTCTGGACACCTCATTGTTTGGAAGTCTGGTAGATGAAGAAGAAACAAGATGAAGAAACTAGCAAAGGAGAGTGCAAACCATGAATGAGTTGTATCCTGAAAGCTAAGAGAAGAAAGTATGTCAAGGAAAGGAGGTGACTAATGGATTCCATGTTCTCGATAAGTCAAGCTCTGTCTCCCAGGCTGGAGTGCAACGGCACCATATTGGCTCATTGCAGCTTCTGCTTCCCAGGTTCAAGTAACTCTCTTGCCTCAGGCTCCCAAGTAGCTGGGACTAAGAGACCAGCAACCACGACTGGCTAACTTTTGTATTTTTAGTAGAGATGGGGTTTCACCATGTTGGCCAGGCTGATCTTGAACTCCTGACCTCAAGTGATCTGCCTGACCCAGCTCCCAAAGTACTGGGATTACAGATGTGAGCCACCACGCCTGGCTTAGAGTCAAGAATCGACCACTGGAATTGGCAATGTAGATTCACTAATGGATTTGACAAGAGCAGTTTCACTGGAAATCTAGAGACAAAAATGTGATTGAAATGAATTTGAGACAAAATAAGAGAAATAGGGAGTTAGTATGTGGGGATAAATTTTTCAAAGAGTATGGCTGAAAGAGAGAAAAATAGAGAGGCAGCAGAAGAAAATGTAGAGGTTTTTTGTTTGTTTCTTAAGGTGGGTTTTAGGTTTTATGCCTATAAGAATAGTTTAAAGAAAAATTGGCAAATGCAGTAATGTAAATTCTTCCCCTTATTTTTCTGCTTTATAATATATTCAGTAGATAAGTTTTGATTATATATACTTAGTTATATAGCAAATAATATTGATAATAAATGTGGCTAGTCAGGTTCTAATAGTGCCAGTGATAGTCTTTGGCTATCATCCTGATCGTAACAATAATTTTGAATATAATCTCTATAGGGTGTGGTCTTTAATACCTTGCAATAGGAAGCTATTAGCTTCAACATGAGGTCCTCTGAGTAGGAACGCATGCTGAATGTGCTCCAAGAATCACAGACAAGTTTTTGAATAAAGTACAGTTAGAGCCATACTATGGAAAAATGTTATGGAAAAAATTAGCCGCTCACTCACTTGAGATATAACTCCTGGCATATCAGATTTTATTTGAGCTAAGGTAACCCAACTTTCTGAGTCCTATAAAAATAAATTTAAATTTCCCATTTTAGCTATTTCAGCAGCCAAAGGCCAATAATAATAATAATAATAATAATAATACACATGGAGAACCAGACACCAGGCAGTGAATAGTGGATTGAGAAGCTACTGGAAACAGTCTAGCTTGGGGAACAGGTCAAATTTAGAAGACCTTAATACTGGAAGAATATGATTATACATCACAGTCCATTTTAAGTAAAACTTTTATTCAAAAATCCAGTTGATAGTTGACACACTTTTCTCCATACTCATGACTCAAAGCGCAGACTTTGGTTGTCCCTCTGAGTCTCCTAGCATTGGAGTTTATGCTATTCAGTTGTTAAGTTCCGTTTAAAGAGGCTGTGAAGCACATTCTAGTTAATAGATTCACATTCTCTGCAGGGCCAGTGTGGGAGGTACAAGTCAGTGAAGGGGAGTGCACACAGATGGAACAACTCTGCACATACAGATTTAGTAAGGGGAGAAGGAAAAACAACTGGGAAGGTTTTTCTGGATCCTTCCTTCACTTCTAAACTGCAATAAAGACCAACAAACATTCCGAAGAGAATTCCCAGACAAAAATGCCTTCAAACCTCCTCTTCGCTCCATTTCCCCTCACCTTCATCAGACTCTGATTTTTGAAGAGCAACTGTCTTCTGCATAGGACTCTATAATCTGCTCCTGCTGCCGGTTTCTGAAGTCTAACCCACGATTACCTTCCTATTGGCACCACATGACTCAGATTTATAAAGGCCTCCTTCTTGGTATCAAAATGCATCTAACTTATGGCCAATTTCTCTTGTTCTCAGCTAGGTCAGGGCTTTTCAAACTTTAATGTGCATATGAATCACTTTGGGGTCTTGTTAAAAGGCAGAGCCTTATTCGGTAGGTGTTAAGGATGGGGGTGACTGGGGCACTGAGTTTCCGAATTTCTAACGAGCTCCATGTGACTCTGATGCATTGGATCTGCAGGCCACAGTTGAAATGATGAGAGGCTCAGTGACTCAAGCTTCATGGACGAACTACTATGAGCTAAGGTGGTAGGGATTTATTGTTTGTAGGCTTTCAGAAAATGTTTACAGTTTTACAGTACATTTTATACATTAACCAGATAAATGAATAACACAGGAATTCTTAGGTCTGAGTGGCATTGTGTAAGGAAAAAAATTTTGGTAGAATAAGAGAGACAGAATGGCCATTACTGCCTTTCAAACTGAATTACCTTTACGTCACCAGAACTCTAGACCTAGACTTGGGTGGATAAAACCAGAAACTCTCCTCTTTGAGGTTTAGTCTCAAAAGAGCAGGGACAACTACGCTGTATGGATAGAAGGAAGTAGAGGATGTCTGGTGCTCAGAATTATTGATTTCCTCCCTTTTTTTTCTTTTGTGGTGTGTGTGTATGCATATCTATATTTATGAGTGGAGTTATATGTACATGTGGCAGCCTTCCTCAAATTGATCGTTTCACCCTTGAGGCTGATCAGTCACCTCTCTATGTGCTTCCACAGTCCCCTGGGTTTCTCCCCATTGAAACTGCTGTCACACCGTATAGGTTTGTTTTCTTCTCCATTAGACTGGGAGCTCTCTGAAGGAAGGGCCGTATCTGGTCACCATTGGATCTACAACCACCAGCATGGCCTCGCCCATAGCAGTGCTCAATAAGTATTTGTTAAATGAATGGAAAAATCGATATATTTCAGGTTTCTGTAACTGATGTTTTAGTTTCCAACTAAGGTTGAAGACACTAATTCATCATGAGCCCAGGAGATAAAAGTCTCTTTGTGGGCTACTCCCGGCATGTCTGCAGCTCTCTAGCTACTGGGCCTATGGTAGGACTGCACATCCTGGCCTCCTTGGGTGACTAGGACTTCTGGTTAGCTCAAGCCAGTGAGGTGTGAGCTGAAGTAATATATATGAAGCTGAAGTAATATATCACCCTCTGGTTAATAATTTATTTGTTAATGTGAGCCACTTGAGGACTCATTTTTCTCTTTGGTACAGCAACTGGCAATGTCCTGGTTGGTGGCTGCTGCATCACTGATAGTCTAAGAGTGACTATAATGGGCAGAACCCCTTCCCCCATCATGTACAAAAGAAGATTGTTTTAGCCATTGAGATTTTGACATTATTTGTTACTGCTGCATAACCTCACTTATCCTGATTAATACAGGTTGTGAGGGTAATGCCAAGAACTGAGGGATGCCATGTCCTGCCTCTTCCCAAGTCCAGCATTCCCCTTTGCCTTGAAGATGGGCTTCAAGTACAACCCAGATCCAAGACTGTGCTTATGAAAATAAGGCTTTGCCTCTGTTCTGGAAACAAAGTTCCTACCTTCAACCTGGTTCAGGTTGGAGGATTCCTGCCACGTGTCTGTGACTAAGTTGGGGTCTCTGTAGGCCAGGCTCCCTAGGATGGGAGGAGCTGCCTCGCCTAGGGCTGCCACCCTAGGACTGGCCTGGATGTCTATCACTGCTCCTGCTCCTCCAGCCATGTGATCCTTCCACAAGTCAGGGCACTGTGAAGAAACTGCGCTGAATTTCATTTTGCTCATAACACTATTCCCACTGGTTATCTGGGTCTGTATTCTGTCTGCTACGATCAACTCCATTGCTAGCCCCTGTCCTGAATCTTTCCTGAGATCCCAGTGCCTGTCCTATTATAACCAGGGAATTCTGTCCCAGTTTCCTGCCTTTCTCCTTACGCCCTGAATCATGCAGTTAAATGGGCCATGTGTATCTGTGTCCAGAGACATAGCAGATGGGATCCTGGGGATTAAGGTAGCAAACAGAGAGCAGAGGGCTTTTAGAAGGATTAGTCTTTCGCCTGGTGGGGAGGGTAGAAAAGGACACTAGGGAGCTGATTTGAAAAGGGTCACTGGGGCCCATAAGCATATGTGACAGTGGTTGGATTTAGTCAGCCCTCACTGTCCCTGTCTATCTGTCCCCTGAACATGTGTAGAGGAAATAACAGTAGGCAAAGAGTCAAAAACCATGGGTTTGAGTGCTGGCTCTGCCACTTACTTGCTGTGTGACCTTGACAGATCAATTAACCTCTCTGAGCCCATGTAAAATGAAGCTAATTATGTATGTCTAATGCGGCCCATAATGAGGCTGGCTGGGATCTCACTCATAAGGATCAGGTGAAAGGATGTGTGAGGAAGCAAGCATGTGGCCCATTATAAAGGGCTTTATTCAGGTAAGGCAGCATTATGACAATGAGGATGTTTGGAACAGATGGGTAGATGGCTAGCAGACATGAAACTCAACCTCAATAACGGTGATGATGGCATCTTTGTGTTTAAATAGAACCAGGCAATTATCACGTTACAAAAAATGATTGCCACAGATACTATATCTGAAGAAGGTCATACATGCAGGGGCTCCCCAAGACTGGGGCTGGGTAGATCTGAACAAGATTCAGTGAGGAAGAAAGTTCAGGAAAAAGAAGTTAGAACAGGACGGAGCACCTCTGCAGAAGGCAGGCTGGAACGCACGATCCCTGGCAGGCCACTCAGCCCTCTAGGCTATTGATAGAAAACTCGGACTTTCATCAGTCAGGGAGATTCAACCACACTGCTTCCCTTCCTGATCTGCAGTCGCGATGGGCAGAGGTACAAGGGGAGAAACTGCAGAAATAGCATTGTCACCCTATGATGGAGTCATGGTTTACATATTTTGTTGCTGGGTCGTCTTGAGGCCTCTAGGGGACCTCATTTCTCTTATATTAATTCCCAATGGACCCACTTGCCGAGCCCAGCCTTACCGCCTCGCCTTTCCAGCACAGTTCCCACACATGTCAAAGCTTTACAGACTGCCCAGTAGCCAGGCAGGAGAGATTGGCAAGGCTCCCCAGAACAGAGCTTGGACCACCCAGCTAGTGAGACGACTGATGTGGAATGTGGGATCATGTTGTGGAGCACAGCAGGCCCACAGTGCCCCATGGGATGTCCCATCTGTGGGCGTGGGATCAAGGAGGCTATCAGAGAAATGCAGATAGACTATATGAGGGGTGGCCACTGATCACAGGACATTTCCACCTACTGTCTTTTCCTATACAAGCAGTTCTCATCTCAAACTGCTCAGGCTTAGAGCAAACAGAATATGGCTGAGAAACTCTGAGAAAGGCAGAAGATAAGAAAGTGCAGGTAGAAAGTTAGGGAAGATGGGGAAACGTCAGGCTATTAGGATGAGCTGCCTCTATCAAGAGGTAGTGAACAAGAGGCCAGTTTTGCTGAATAAGAACAAAATCACCTTAAAAATGGATAAGTCTCCTGCAGAAAAGTGACAGATTAATTAAACTGCAAACTCTCTCATTTGTGTAGGTCTGGAGAAGCTTAAGATATAGGATGATCATAAAAATGGAGAGTCCAGATATCAAAGGCAGAAAATAGCTGAGGCAAAGACTAGGGAAATGCTGGGAAGGAGATTTTAGCAGTATTGTGGAGAAGCAAAATAGTGAGGGGAAGATAGATTTTTAAATAGATGATTAAAATTTTTCTCCCAGGGAAAGATACTTTAGGTTGAAAATGAAAGAGTTGCAATAGTAGAAAAGATTATTTCTGCAAATTGCCTGAGCTTTGGAGAAAGAACATGGGTTTATAGCCCCAACTTCATAACTTCCCAATTGTGCAATCTTGTAAAAGTAGTTTGACCTCTCTATGCCTCAGTATCCCTCTGTACAAACTAGAGATCTTAGTAATGTCAAATCGCAGGGCTATCATAAGGCTTAAAATAGATCTTGCATATGAAGGCTCTTGGTAATCTGTAAGGATCTCAACAAATGTTAGCTTTTATTATCACAGAATTTCTTTGTTTTCCTCCACTATATTTTACACTTTCTAAGTGTGCAGACATGCACTCATGTTGTTAAAAGCCACATATATTTGCTGAGTAGGCTGGTGATAGGTAGAACTAAAAGGAATAATTGGAAGACTTTCTCTGGTTACCTCTTCTGGTTTCCTACTGAATACAGAGTAAATTTCAAATCATTTTCCATGGCAGTTATGTCTCCCCAGCCCTGTGCCTAAGGATCATTTTTGGCTGTCACCCATTCCCTTTACGGAACTTCTCTGAATGGTTCTGATATTTTCACACCCTGGGAAGTATGGGTATGTGGTGCAGGAGGCCCAGAATGCCCTGCCACTCCTCCTGCTCACCTCTTACTCAGCCCTCCATATGCAGCTCTGACACCACCTTGCTTGTGTCAAACTGGCCCCATCCTCTCAGTGTTCCCACAGTGTTCCTCTGTTCCAGACTTTGTTATATGCTTATGGACTGTTGGTGGGAATGTAAATAAGTTCAGCCACCGTGTCAAGCTGTTTGGAGATTTCTCAAAGAACTTAAAAGAAATGACCATTCAACCCAGGAATCCCATTAGGAATTTACCCAAAGGAAAAGCAACCATTCCACCAAAAAGATGAGTGCCCTCGCATGTTTATCACAGTGCCATTCACAATAGCAAAGACATGAAATCAACCTAGGTGTCTGTCAGCTGTGGATTGGATAAAGAAAATGTGGTACATAAACACCATGGACTACTATGCAGCCATAAAAAAGAAAAAAATCATGTCCATTGCAGCAACATGAATGCAGCTGGGGGTCATCATTCTCAGTGAATTAATGCAGGAACAGAAAACCAAATACTGTATGTCCTCACAAGCAGGAGCTAAGCATCGGGTACACATGGACATGATGGGAAGAACAGGGGACTTTTAGAGGGGGACAGAGGGAGGTGGACAAGCACTGAAACGCTACCTATCGGGTGCTATGCTCACTACCTGAGTGTCAAGATAATTTATACCCCAAATCTCAGCATCACATACTCTGGTAACAAACCTGCACATGTACCCACTGAATCCAAAATAAAAGGGAAAATTATTTTTAACAAGATTCTGCCATAGCCTCTGATAATAACCATTATAAAAGCAAACAACAAATAAACCCCAGATAACATTTATTGAGGGTTTATAACGTTCCAGATATTGTAAGAAGCATTGTACGTAGATGATCTCACTAATTCTTCAACAAAAGTTTTTCTAAGGTAATGCTGTTTTTATGCCTATTTTATAGATGAGGAAACTGAGCCTCTGAGAGGTTGAGTAGCCCCAGTTAGACTGCAAACAAGTAATTAACTGTTTTTAACTACCATCTGGACTGCACTGTGATGTGCTGTTCATTTATCAGTCTCCTCCCATTAGACTAAGAGTGTTCAAAGAAGAGAAATCACACTTTAGCCAGCAGTGTACCTGTAGCCCTGCAGTCAATGTTTGCTGAAGGAAAAGATAAGTGGGCTCACACTTTGAGTATAAGGTGAACTCATGAAACAAAATATCAATATCCTCTGTACAATGAGATCATTGGGACCACCCAAGAGAGATAATAGTTAGGTTTGAATTGGACCCTTGGCCATCATTTTAAGTCTCTCATCCTCTTAGCAACACTGGTAAGAGTATCGGCTTCTACTGTGGTGAGATGAAGCATATGTGATAGATAAACCCAACCCTCCCTTCCTTCAGAGGTGATTCGCATAGTCAGTAGCATACAAGGAAGGCGGCGGGTGGGGGCTGTAAGTCTCCCCTTATTCTTTACCTAACCCTCTCTATAGAGTTTCCTCTTCATGGTGATCAAAAATATTCCTTTTGGCATCTGTTTGCTCAGCACACATGACTAAAATTGAACAGGATAAAAAAGAATTCCTTTATATTTATATGTAGTAGGTGGAAAGGGAAAGGAGGGATGAATAGATACAGCACAGGAGATACAACATGAGTAGGACTGAGATGGTCCCAGCATTGCCATGGGATAAAAAAATAAAAGGTATCCTATACACTTGTTTAGTATCCTGGCAAATAAATAAATAAATACTCTAATCGAATCTTCACTATATTGCTAACACCTATATCAGTCCTTGGCACATGGTAAGTACTTAATAAGTGCTTCATGAATGGATGAATAAGTAAACCAATGAATGGACGATGCTGTAGAAAGCTTATTTTTGTGCCTCTGGAGTTTCTGGCTAAGGTGACGATGCCCAGGATTGGGCTCATGGGACTTTGACTACTGAGTTGGCTACAGTCTAAAGATAGCTCTCAACAACAATCCCGTGAACAACCCTTACATTTTGTCATTCATGCATTCATTTATTTACTCATTCATTTAATTACCCATTCAGCAATTTTTTTTTTTTTTTTTTTTGGAGATGGAGTTTCGCTCTTGTTACCCAGGCTGGAGTGCAATGGCGCGATCTCGGCTCACCGCAACCTCCGTCTCCTGGGTTCAGGCAATTCTCCTGCCTCAGCCTCCTGAGTAGCTGGGATTACAGGCACGCACCACCATGCCCAGCTAATTTTTTGTAGTTTTAGTAGAGACGGGGTTTCACCATGTTGACCAGGATGGTCTCGATCTCTTGACCTGGTGATCCACCCGCCTCGGCCTCCCAAAGTGCTGGGATTACAGGCATGAGCCACGGTGCCCAGCCAAATTCAGCAAATTTTTACAGAGTGCTAGTAAAGCTAGGCACTATGACAAGTGACATACAACTCTGAGAAGTATATGCTGTTATAATCCCAATTTTACAGATGAGTAAGCTGAGTCTCAGAGTAGTTAGTAAGTTCTCAAGGCCACACAGTATGTGCCCAGGGTATGATTTCAACTTGGGACTCTCTGATTCCAAAGCTCCCTTGTATTCTCTCCTTTATACTGTTTCTGACCTTAAGGAACTCAGAGTTGAGCACAGGTATGATCTGGAAAATCAACACAATGTGAAAAGTACTCTGACAGAGGTAAGGACTGGGTGCAGTGGGACCACAGAGGAAGGACATTTAACTCAGATTTGGGGAAAAAAGAGTCAGGAAGGAACACTAGAGGAGATGCTATCCTCGTTCTCGGAAGAGGGCTGGGAGTGAAAGGCAGAGACACAAAGGTGAGGGGAGCATAGTACGTTCTTTTTCATTGTTATTTTATTGTTTTATTTATTTTTGAGACAGGGTATCATTCTGTCACTCAGGCTAGAGTACAGTGGCACAATCATGGCTCACTGCAGCCTCAACCTCCTGGGCTCAGGAGATCCTCCTGCCTCAGACTCCCAAGTAGCTGGGACTACAGGTATATGTTACCGTGCCCAGCTCATTTTTGTATTTTTTGTAGAGATGGGGTTGCTCAGGCTGTTCTCAAACTCCTGAGCTCAAGTGATCTGCCCACCTTGGCCTCCCAAAGTGCTGGAACTATGGACGTGAGCCAGGGCAGCCATCCCATTTTTCTTTATTTTGTGTGAATGGATTCATATGTAAACAAAGTCCCAATAACGTCTAGCTGTCTTCATCTCTTTCTGTCAATTATTTGACCAAGTTTAAGGGAAACTATCCCACAGATTTTGTAAAAATGGTAAGTATTGGGTATTTGGTCTGGACCTTGAAAGTTTTAAAAATAAGATTTTTCCTCATATTTTGCTCCCTCAAAACATGTATGCTGCCACCTGCCACAACACTGTTGCCTGTGTGTTCTCTCTGCCCCAACAACTCTTATTTCTCTCTTATAAGCATTTTACCACTTTTTCCTCATTTCTGCACCTGGCTAATTCCTACTCATTCTTTGAGGTTTAAACTCCACTTCCCCTGGAAGGCCTCCTCCACCCCAAGATTAGTGTACGTATCCCCTAATATCGTCGTCTAAATTCCTCTATCATGACACTCATCAGGCTCTTTTTCCCATTTACTTAATTATCTATCATTCCCTTTAAACATTACACCCATGAAAGCCTATGACTATCATTTTACTCCCATATTCTTAGTGATCAGCAAAGTGCCTGGCACATAGTAGGCACTCAATAATAAATATCTATAGAAATAATAAATGAATGTGCATGTATTTAATAAGGTTTTTTCTTCTAGAAAATAAAAATTAAATACTCAGCTAAGTCTAAAATCTGGACCATGGAGTCAGACTGGAGAAAGGAGAAAAAAAGAAAATGATGTGTTCTGAAAAGGGGCAGAGTGAAACGTGACACAGTATAAAATTGCTGTGTCCTTTATCGTATCCCTTTACTGTGTTATTATGTTTACTTCTTGAAACACATAATAATTTTCCAGGTCTTATCAATAGTAGCATCCTATATTCATGTGTTCCCAACACACAGACCATTTTGTTTTTTCTTAAAAAAGCTATAAAAAATGCCATTCATCACATCCAGGACAGTGTTGCTTTTGCCAGATTTATGGCAACTGAGTAACATAGAGAGGAAATCCTGAAAGTCAGAGGTGTACTCTCCAGGCTCCACTCACTATCTTCTAAACATTTGGAACTGAATTTTACATTTTTAAGTGGATCGATTTTTCATTTCAGCCCAAATATCCCTGTCTGTTTCTGAAATTTGCAACATCTGCTAGGGAAGTGAAGAGTGAAACAGCTTTATTATTTATTTATTTATTTATTTATTATTTATTTTAACATCAAATAATGAAAAAAAATTTTGTTGAAAGACTGTGGATTTTAAATTTGTTCCACATGAGACTATTTCAGGAAATTACCTTTTAACTGCTACTCATCTTGTTTGTGCAGTAATATTCCCCTGATAGGGATGGACTGTGATCTAAGAGATTTTTACATTGTAAAAATGTAAAATCTCTTCGATTTTTTTACATTGGAAGATGAGTCTGCCTTCCAAAGAAAATATCCAGGTTTCTAGTTGTTTGCCATCTTAAAGAGATTCTTTACCTATGTGTGAGATCAAAATTTCTCCAGTTTCTAAAACCGGAGTCATAATTAAGCAAAACTATGTTTCCTGTGAACAAAACTTTAGAGAATTACTTAGATAATTTAGTTTTGAATTGTTGGAACAGGGTCATGAATGGTACTTGGAGAAAACTCTCAAAAATAGGCTGGGTTAACATCTCTCACCTATATCTGTCCTCCCACCTTCTTCTCTGCTCCTGTTCTCTTTGTGGACCGGAAATTCCCACCATTAGTCACTCACTGGCTTAAAGCTCTGACTTTCCATGTTTAGTGGAGCTTTATTAGTTCAGTGGTAGGGCTTTGGGAATGATGAAAGATTTCAGGTGCTCAAAGATGGGCCTAAAGGTCATATCCAGAAACCCCATCTCATGTCTGGTAGAGTTTTTTGTTTCTGTTTTTGTATGTTAACAGACCACAAAACATTTTTGGAAAAAGTGTTCTGCTAATTTTTTAAAAAGACTCACTTTAAAATTCACAAGAGAAGGTAAAGTTCAAAAATAGCTAATATAATTTTTTTAAAAAAGGAAGATAAAATAGGGTGAATTACTCTACCAGTTATGCGATGACTTATAAACCATTGTAATTGAAACAATATGAACTGGCTTTGGAAGAAATGAATGGATGAACAGAATAGAATGGACTAGGGATTCCAGAAATAGACTTGCAAATATAAGGAAAATTGTTATACAAGAATAATAGCATTACAAATCCATGAGGAAGGAATAGAATATTTAATATATGCTTCTGTGACAACTATTTATCCAAATGGAAAAAACAATTACATCTTTACACCATGGCATGCCCAAATATAGAATTACAGTTGAATTTCCATCAATACCCCTAGGAAAACAGCTCAAAACTCAAGCTGTATAGATGGTAGAGATCATTCAGGTTTTACTGAGTGTTCCAAATAACCAGTTCCAGAGGAAGGCAGGGACCATTGACCTGACAGAGAACTGCCAGGACTCCACTTAAAGTCAGCCGAGCAGGCAGAAATACTTCCAGGGGTAATTTCACTGCTGCTGGAGTACTAATACAAAACTGGAACTCAAGGCTACATCAATATCCCAAAGGAAATAGTGCTAAGATGCTATAGATCTCAGTGTGAGTGACACTCATTACATATCCTTGTTCTCATTAAAAGTGAACGAAGAAAAATTCATGCATTCTGTCTTTCCTTCATCTGAATACCTAGAGAATTCCTAGTGTTGGGACATGAAGTAAACAGAGATTAAGCGTTTGGTTAGGAATCACCCAAACCTGAATTTGAATTCTAGATCTAACTCTAAATGACCTGGGAACAACAGTATCACCTATGTTTCCTAGGGTTACTATAATAATTAACTGAGGTAATACATCTCAAGAGCACAGCAAAGTACCTGGTATGAATAAGTGCTCAACAAACTTGTGCAATTATTATTGATCTTTTCTCTTGTATTACACATTTCGATGTTTCTGTTCTCACTGGATACCAGGTTTTTTACACATTTATTTCATTGAATCTCATGAGCTAAGGGTTATTATTTCCATTTAACAGTTTGTGTGTGTTTGTGGGTTTTCTCTCTTCAACAAAAACTGTAAATTAGTGTTTTGCAAACTATACTAAGGTGAAAAACAAACTAAACCAGTTTTTTTACTGCAGTGCTTCTCAGAGTCATTGATATGCCAAGGTGTATTGCTAATTTCCAGAAAAGAGTATTCCTTAACATAGCTGATGACCAAAACAGTTGTTATTCTCAGAACACAGCATGGGAAAATGTACAATAAAGATTCACTGAATGAATGGATCCAGTTTCATGCTTCTTTTTGCATGCGACAGTGCATGGCATGCTTTGGGTACAGGCAAAGTGTTTAATAAATTCCAGTTGCTTGATTTATGCATTAAATTATCCATATCTTTGTACATCAGTGGGCCACGATGAGGAGATGCTATCTCTCTACCTGAAAGTGAGCCCACAGTTTTAAATTTCCTCAAATTAAGAATGTTTGGGATCAAATCCAGGCAAGAATATGGATCAATTAGAACACTCGAATACTGCAGACGGACGGCAAAGCGGTGCAGCCACTTTGGATAACAGGTTGGCAGATTCTTATAAAGTTAAATATACATTTACCATATGACCCAACAATCCTACTCCTAGGTATTTATTTAAGAGAAATAAAAAGTTATGTTTCTGCTGGGCATGGTGGCTCACACCTGTAATCACAGCACTTTGGGAGGCCGAGGTGGGCGGATCACTAGAGGTCAGGAGTTCAAGACCAGCCTGGCCAACATGGTGAAACCCTGTGTCTACAAATATAGAAAAATTAGCCAGGCTTGGTGGTGGATTCCTGTAATCCCAGCTACTCGGGAGGCTGAGGCAGGAGAATTGCTTGAACCCAGGAGATGGAGGTTGCAGTGAGCAAAGAATGTGCCATTGCACTCTAGCCTGGGTGACAGAGTGAGACTCTGTCTTAAAAAAGAAAAGTTATGTTTCCACAAAAATCAAATTGGAAACAACTCAAATGTCTCTCATTTGATGAATAAACAAACTATAATATATTCATATAATACTACTTAGCACTAAAAATAATTAAATTACTGATACACAAAATCACAAGATTGACTCTCAAATGCACTATGCTAAGTGAAAGAAGCCAGTGGCAAAAGAGTATATACTGTCTGATCCATTTAAACCGAATTGTACACTATAGGGATATGCCAGTGGTTGCTGGGACTGAAGGAAGGGGAAGAGGTTGATTACAAAGGGACACAGAAATTTACAAAGGTGATGTAAATTCTATTCATAGTTTGTGGTTATGTTACATACCTATACATTTGTCAAAACTTGGGACACTTATGTACCCAAAAGGTGAAATTTGTAGTATGTAAATTATAGCTTAATTTTAAAAACAGGGAAACTCTCCCTTGAAATGATCTACAGCTTATTTTACTTCTAAAGACAACAAAACTAATACCTGCTATTTAAGTACTTTTTAAAAAATGGCACAGAATGTGCTAGTGTAACCTCCGAAGATGACTGCTGTTGACAGTTTCCTCACATTCCTTTTCCTGGCATTGCTCAACCTTACCTTGTATCCAAGTTGTTTCCAAATCATTACCTGCCCTGGGGACAATTATTTTTACTTCCACTTTTGCAACATTTATCATGTAGTACCTTATATTATAGTTATTTCTCTGTCTTGTCTTCTTAGGATTGTAAGCTCCAAACAATAAAAATCCATGCTTTACTTGTATCTACCACAGTGCCCATTAAAATGCCTGGCAGGAATGCTATAAAAAATGTTTGACAAATCAATGAATTTATGCTTAGGTAACAGCTTCAAGTCTGCAAGTCCTTCAGAGACTGCGAGCTCCTTGAAGACAGGGCTTGTGTGTACGTAATCTTGCACTGGACATGACACACTTTAAATGCTCAAAAATTTTTTTATGGAGAAATGGATTTTTTTGATGAAGAAGTAGATTCCAGCAGATTCGGATTAATTTTGTTTTGGATGGTGCATGGCAGAGGAAGTGACTTGGGGGAAAAGTTGTGATCTGGTGAGAGAACACATTGAAGAGGAGAGTGTACCCTGGGTCATGTCTGGGAAAACCTAGTGACAGAGGGTAAATGTGCAACCTTCCAGGTTGCATTGGCTAGGTTTCATCTCTTATCATGAGATTTTTTTCAGAGAGCTCTTGGAAGGGAGACATCCAATTTGGATCCAGTTGGAATTACTAACAGGGGATGGGCTGCAACACGGCAGGTTTCCAATTGTGTTTCTTAGGCTTGAAACTCTTCCCAGAATCAAAGATGAGGAAGGCTTCAGTTGTTAGGCATGAAAACAAAAAACACTTCACAAAGGGCTTTAAGGAAAATCTTTTCTTTCCTATTATTTTAATCCCTCACTCCCTATTGTTGGCCAACCTTTGAATTTTAAACTCTTTGGGGGAAAGAGCAATATTCCTTATAGCTCTTTTTCTTAAACTATGTGGAAGCATTGAATCTATTTTATTGGATATATTTAATGAGGTTTTAGTTGTAATAATTATGGTTAAATAGTTCAACATCCAAAACATTCTAGTACTTTAGGTGGCCTGAGGGGAATGCGTCTCATAAAGATATGTAATAACATAATGATCACCTATAAAGTTTGGTTTTATACTGTTTGTATATAATGACTAGCAACAAATCCAGAAGCACAGAATCTGACCCCCATCTTCCTGTCCTTTCATTGCTTCTAAAACAGCACAGCCAGCCAGTTAGGGCAGTGGGTCAAATACTTTGAGCTCTGTGTGTGTGTGTGTGTGTGTGTGTGTGTGTGTGTGTGTGTGTGTGTCAGAGAGATTGCTTCTGTTTAAAAACATTTGTTATTTATTAAACCACTTAATTAAAAATAATTCCATCAGCTCACTATAAAGCTCCTTTTCTAATGCAAAAAATTGTTGTGGAAGTAGAAAAGTAATAAGAAAAGACTTGAAGCTTTTCAAGTTCTGCCCGGAACTTCATCTTTTTGATACTTTATTGGGCATTCAAAATCATTTAGCATCATGAGAAATCTTAAAGGCATATTCTAAAAGGAAAAGACATGGTATCTCTGAGAACTGGATTCAGACTATCCACCATAAATGTGAGGTCATATTTTGTATAGATGGCATATCAGGGGATCAGAGTTATTGGTTTGATCATATAAGACCAGTTAGCTTTTCCTTGGACTCCAATCATTCCAACCATATGGTTTTCAATATATGCCCTTAGTCACATGGGGAACCATACGAGAGTGTCCAAGAGGTTTAGTTTAAAAGATTAAAAGGTTTGTCTGCTTTCTGAATTATTTGAACCCATCCTCATAGGCAAAGATCCTGGAATTAAGGACAGACTAATATCATCACTGGGTAACATGGGAAAGCTACCTTGAGGAAGTGGAGGTGGAATTTAACTCCCAAAGAATGAAAAGAGTTTGCATAACTACCACAAAGATAAAATATTAGAATTGTGGAATTGTGTGGTACCCTCTAAGAAGGCAATCAGGGTAAGTGTGAGCTATGTCAAGAAAAGGTAGACTTACAATTATCAGTGGGAGGAATGTGGAAAAGAAACCAAGCTAGACTGGAAGAAAGCTATTTGAAGCCAACCATAAGTAATTTTGATTTTAAAATTAGAAATAGAGTGTCTTTTTAAAAAGCAGTGCGTGTTTTAGGTATGCACATTATTTTCTCACAGCACCTTCTTTTGGAACAATCTGCTCTGCCTGGATCAATCGAATTCTTGTTTTTTGAGGATGTGGATTCTATTGAAGACAGGAGACTGGGTCTGTCAAGCATTAGCTCCTGGCACTGGAAAGTCATGTGGAGCAAGAAATAGTATCATGGTAACCCAAAGTCCTGTGCAGGCTGAAGTCACTGGGCAAAAGTAACTAAGATCTTTGTAGAGGAATCTTCGGAGAAGAATGAAGCAAAAGATTATGAGATCTCAGAAGGAAAGAAGCGCAGAGACAGGGAAGATTACTGATGTACTTTCCCATTTTTTGGTATTCTCCCAATATTGAGTCTCTAAGACTCTACTGTATTCTTCCAGGAAATCTTAATATATTCAAAAGAGACTGGGGAGATTTCTGTTCCCTGAAATGCAAAACTGTGTCACATACAGAGAGATGAAAGAGAGACAAACAAATGCGAAATCAAAGGGCCTCCATTTGTGTCCTAGCTCCATGTGACTGTGGGCAAGTTATCTAACCTCTCTGGTACACGTGTGGGGCATCTGTGAACTATGGTTTATGACATAGGCTCCTCAGTGGGGTTACAGGGATTAAATGTGAAAACAGTCTGAAAGTGTGCCTGTCATACAATGAAGCCCTCAAAAAACAGAATATCTGAATAAAATAATGCACAAATATAGCAATTTTTAAAAACTTTGACACAGTATTATTTTTAATTAAAATAGATTTCTGTGGAAAACACAGCTATTCTTTGAGACGCTGCACATGTAATTCTATAATAAAGTAGGTAAATGACAAATAGAAAATCTCATCTATGAGTGGATTAACCCCACCAGAATGACACACACAAATGGACAAAATCAAAACGCTGGGGGAAAGATAGACGTATAGGGCTGAAGAAAATGAAGGTATGTATCATGTTTTAAGTAGGGGTAGAAGAGCACTTTAAATTCACTCTGGAGGGTTTTATTTTCTTTAACAACTAGGAGAGTTGGATCTTTCATTCATTTTAAACTCTTCTAGCACTATGTGCAGGAATATGGTGGTAAAGAACGCATGATCACCGTTCCTGACTCACAGCCCCTGGAGCAGGTCTGGTCGCCACCACAATCACAGTTGCAGTGGACGGTGAAAAAGCACTTGGTGTGAAAAGAAGATTTCAGGAGCTCACAATAGGATAGTGAATAGGGATACATAGTGATTTGGGGGTTTCACATTCATTCTTTCCTACTTGGCCCATGATGAGGGAAACTAGATCTCAAGATCCAAGAATATGCTGAATTCATATCTATTTACATTTAGGTATTTAACCAAGAAGCCCCATTGTAAAAATAACTCCCAGGCTCAGATGTTGTGATCCAAATTCCTGAAAATTGTTAACCCCCAATAATTCTTACTGCTTTGAATTCTCCGGGAATGATGGTACCTTTCTAACATCCAGGTGTGCTGTGGGCAATTTAAACAAGATAAAAACACCTTCCGTGGTATTTAAAAACACCAGTGGGTTTCTCCCTATAGTCTCCACTCCCAGCTCAGAGGACTGTAATCCTAAACTTGGAGCACCATCACAAACTTGCCTCTTGATAAGTGAAAGCTGAGCAGATAATTTTGAACTGGACCCATCTTGGAAATGTGATCGGAGTCTGAGAACACCGCCTAGGTTGTTCCCGCACTGCAGTCCGGAGCCAATGCACCTGGGCTCTTGCCAGTACTTGCTTTTTGCCCAGTCACCAGGTGCATTCTGGGGTGTTTCTGCCCACAAGCAAAACTTTGATTTGTTTTTCTTCACAACAACTAATGACACAGGAAGAAAAAAAAAAAAAAACTAACAACTCTGGCTTTGCAGTTTCCCTGCTGCCTTTAAATCTGTAAAGCTAAATGACACACCCATAATAAAATAAGAATAAGTGCTCTTTTCCCCCTTTAAAAATCACCAGTGGCTACAAGATCTTTGGCTAAACCTGTCTAAAAGTCCAGGTGTTCTCTCTTGCTCTTTCTCTGGTATATACACATGCATTTCGAGACAAACACCTTTATACACAGTTGTAAGACAGCTTCAACTTTGACAGCTGTTTGCAAATTTAGCCTTGTTACTGAAGCATGCATTCACCAGCTGGCTGGTGACCATGGAAAACCAATAAATACTTAGAGAGGTCTCCAATCAGTGAGCAAAGAAGCACAGATTGATACTATGACTTCTGAGTTGTGAGGCAATCACCAGTAATATAAAGCAGGCCAATTCACAGAGGACATATAAAGGCGAAGAGACCAAAAACACACGGGTTAGAACCAGCAATTGGCTGAATCTTTTCTTCCAGAGGGAGCTGCGTTCAAAGGTAATTCACCCACAGAGCCTGGATGTCTGTCTCCAGCCAGGAGCTGTCACTGTGCATTCTAAACCTTGTTTCTGTTTCCTTGACTGCTATTTGTTTATTTCAAGGCTCACAACTTGCCTCTTGATATTTTCACTCCAAATCCTGACAGTGACAAAATATCCCGAGATAGCTTGGCTAATAAAGATCGCTAGATATAGGCTAAAATTAGGCAGGGTGGGGCTGTGAAAATATGTATCACATTAACTTAGGAAAGAGAATGGTGAAAATCCACATTTTTGTGACATAATTAGAATAACAATGTAATATTCTGGCATCTATATTTTACTCATAAAAATATGAAAGCAGGTAAATATTAAGAATTCAATAAATATCTACTTAATATAAAATGAAGGAATCTGAGGAACATGCTCCAAACTGAATTCTATGGAATTCTACCACCTTGTGCATTAGTAATGTGTGTTGTATGGAAAAAGGAAGTTTGTGGTTAGAAAACAATGTATTAGGCTGGGTGCGGTGGCTCACACCTATAATCCCAGCACTTTGGGAGGCCGAGGCAGGTGGATCACGAGGTCAAGAGATCGAGACCATCCTGGTCAACATGGTGAAACCGCGTCTCTACTAAAAACAAGAAAATTAGCTGGGCACGGTGGTGCACGCCTGTAGTCCCAGCTACTCAGGAGACTGAGGCAGGAAAATTGCCTGAACCCAGGAGGCGGAGGTTGCGGTGAGCCAAGATCGCGCCATTGCACTCCAGCCTGGGTAACAAGAGCGAAACTCCATCTCAAAAAAAAAATCACAACAATGTATTAGACATTTTTTATTTGCTTGTATTACTGTGGGACTTAGCAACAACTGTATTATATTGATGTACATATCTTCATCATTCCTTATACTTATTTAACCACAGAGCCATTTTGGTGTGTGTGGTGAAACTAGACTTTGCGTAATTCAATTTGGAATGTATTCTAGTGAACACATCTCAGGAAATGTTGATCTAAGGAAAAATGCAAAATAGAGAAAAATTATGACTAGATCTTGAATAAATTCAATGCTTTAATTGGGTTCAATGATTCAATCGCTTACAACTTTCTCATCCAAAGCAATGTGCTAGGTGTTTAAGTCCTATCCGGAGGAATTCACAACAAGAGACCCACAGACCAAGCTTGCTCTTACTGTATGGTGTTTGTACTTGCTGTTTCCTCCATCTGCAATGCTCTTCCTCATGGTCATTGCTTTATCTGGGTATCTTCTCCAATGTTGCCCATAGAGAAGTGTTCCCTCATAACTTATCTAAAACAGCACTTCCATCACTCTCTAACTCTGTGCCTTGCTTAATTTTTTTCAAAGCACCCAAAATGATTTTATGCATTTCCTTATATACCTATTGTTCATTTACACTATTGAAACATAGCCCCATAAAAGACATAACTGTTTTGTTCAACCTTGAATCTGAAGCACTTAGTATAGTATGTGGCATTTAGTAGGTCCTTAATAAATACTTGCCAAGTGAATGAATGAATAAATAAATAAATGAAAATAATTCCAGTCCGGGCATTGTGGCACACACCTATAATCCCAGCACTTTGCGAAGTCAAGGTCCCAGCACTTTGGGAAGCCTGGGCTTGCGCCCAGGAGTTTGAGACCAGCCTAGGCAACATAGTGAGACCCTGTCTACACAAAATTTTTTAAAAGAATTCGCCATGCACGGTGACGCATGCCTGTAGTCCCAGCTATTTGGGAGGCTGAAGCAGAAGGATCACTTGAGCCTAGGAAGTTGAGATTGCAGTGAGCCATGATTGCACCACTGCACTCCAGCCTGAGTGACAGAGCAAGACCTTCTTAGTCAAAGAGGGGAGAGGAGGGGAGGAGAGGGGAGCAGAGGGAAGGGGAGGGGAATAAAGGGGAGGGAAAGGGAGCAGAAGGGAGGGGAGGTTGAGGCTACTAAGAAAGGCTTTATGGAGAAGATGGCATTTGAGCTTTGCATTGAAGATGGGAAGTTTTCTGACATGGGGCTAATGGAATAAATAGTTTAGGATAAGAAAGAAAGCTAAAGGCCTAGAAGCAGCCTTGAAAAAGTAGCCTTTAGACAGGCAAGAAGAGAGGTCATCACAACCTCGGGCTAGCAGCCTATCTGCTGCACTCGAGCATGAGAAACTGTCAAAGCAACACAAGTCCTCAAACCAGGGTTGCCCTTGGATGTCTAAGCCTGGCCTATTCTATTCATGTTTTTCTGGTTCAATAGTTTGTTCATTCATTCTATTATTTATTATGTGCCAGGAACACTTCAAGGTGACTGATACAGCAGATGTAAAAATCCTTGCATTCATAGAACTTAATCTCATGAAAAAGAGAATACAATAAATGTCATCATGATAGTATGTATTAGAAGGTGGTGTTACAGAAAAATAGAGTAAGGGAGATGAAAAGTTTTGTAGTAAAAATTACATTTTCTAAACCTTTCTATTGCAGTATAATACACACAAAGACAAGTATATCATTAATGTGCAATTCTGATTTTTCACACAATATATGACCTTTATGTAACTAGCTTGGAGAACAGAAACAGAACATTACCAACAGTCTAAAAGAGCTCCTTGTGCTCGTCTCATAACTAACCACCTTGCCTAAGGTAACTATTATTCTCTTTTCAATTAGTGGCTCAGGTCTGTCTTTATACTTTTATATACATAAATGGAATTGTACATTATGTGTTTTTTTAATCAGGCTTCTTTCTCGTCAACATTATGCTTATCAGATTCATCTATGTTGTTTCATGTAGTTGCAGATCAACCATTCATTCTGACTGCTGTATAGTATGTCCCAGTATGTGATAATACCAATTTATTTACCCTTCCAATTGCTGATGGGCACTAGATTATTTTCTAGTTGTTAGTGATCCTAAATATTGCTGCTATCAACATTCTGAACACATGGCTTTTGGTGAGAGTACGGATTTTTAAGTAGGTTGGTTACAGCAGGGCTCATTAAGAAGGTGATATTCAAGGACAAGTGCGGTGGCTCATGCCTGTAATCCTGGCACTTTGGGAAGCTGAGGCGGGCAGATCACTTGAGGTCAGGAGTTCAAGACCAGCCTGGCCAACATAGTGAAACCCTATCTCTACTAAAAATACAAAAAAAAAAAAAAATTAGCTGGTGTGATGGTGGGTGCCTGTGGTCCCAGCTGCTCAGGAGGCTGAGGCAGGAGAACCACTTGAGCCCTGGAGGTGGAGGCTGCAGTGAGCCGAGATTACACAACTACACTCCAGTCTGGGCGACAGAGCAAGATTCCATCTCAAAAAAAAAAAAAAGAAAAAAGGAAAAAGAAGGTGGTATTCAAGCAAAACTTGAAGAGTCTATGGAGGTAAGCCACGGTCATCTGGAGGAAGACTGTTCCATTGCGTTGCAGTCAGTAGGAACCTCCGTAAGGCAAGAGTGTGCCTGATGTACGAGAAATAGCAAGGAACCCAAACTAGCCGGAAGGAGTGATTTTTTTTTTTTTTTTCCTGAAATGCCTATAAATCTGTCCTTTCTCCCAGTTTCCATTGTCTGCCTGGATCTGGGCCCTTCTCTTTATCTTTGTCTTTTTTTTCTTTTTTTTTTTAAGACGGAGTCTCGCTCTGTCACCCGGGCTGGAGTGCAATGGTACGATCTCGGATCACTACAACTTTTACCTCCCGGGTTCAAGCAATTCTCCTGCCTCAGCCTCCCAAGTAGCTGAGATTACAGGCATGTGCCACCCAACCCGGTTAATGTTTTATTTTTAGTAGAGACGGGGCTTCTCCATGTTGGTCAGGCTGGTCTCCAATTCCCGACCTCAGGTGATCTACCTGCCTCTGCCTCCCAAAGTGCTGAGATTACAGGTGTGAGCCACCACACCCGGCCACCTTCTCTTTTTTCTCAAGGACTACTGCAGTAACCTCCCCTGGTCTTCCACACCGAGGTCAGAGCCACCTTTGTCAAACCCATATGTAATCATGTCACACTTTTATTTAAAATCCCAATGTAGTTCCCTACTGTATAAAGTCTAAAACCTTTCTTCTGAAAACCAGTCCTTCACCACTGGCTCCTGTCCTACTCCTTTGTCTTTAAGCCAGGCCTGCTTCCCCATCTTCCTCCATCTTCCTTATTTACCCAATGTCATACAACTCCACCAAGTCCTTGTTGAGATGATGCTTGTTACCAGCCAATCCTTAACATTCTTTTATTTTTTGAGATGGAGTCTAGCTCTGTCACCCAGGCTTGAGTACAGCAGTGCGATCTTGCTCACTGCGCCCTCCACCTTCTGGGTTCACACAATTCTTCTACTTCAGCCTCCTGAGTAGCTGGGACTACAAGCAGGCACCACTATGCCTGGCTAATTTTTTATATTTTTAGTAGAGATGGGGTTTTATCATGTTTGCCATGCTGGTCTCAAGCTCCTGGCCTCAAGTAATCTGCCCTCTTAGCCTCCCAAAGTGCTGGGATGACAGGCGTGAGCCACCACCCGGCGAATCCTTAACCTTCTGTAGTCTGGGTACCGCCTTTAATTTAGGGCTGGGTTCTCTAGGGAACACACAAAGAATACCCTCTTTATCTTAGATCAGGTAACTTATTACTTTACGTTTATATCAACTGAAGGAAGAAAAGATCAACAGCTAATACTGATATCATTTTACAAACAGGAACACAAAAGATCAGACACATTAGCAAGTGGATTTTGGTTCTAACTAGCAAAATTTGCTTTCTCTAAGAATCAGCCCTATGACTAGAGAGTATAGACAGGGAGTCCAGGCAGAAGGTCCAACCCTCTTGTCCAGGAACAGAAAAGTACTTCAAAAGAAGGAACAACATAAAGAAGCCTTATAAAAGTTCTCAAGTGGAAATAAGAAAAAAAAAAAAAAACCAAAAACAAAACTCTGCCATCTGGGCTACAGAGAAAGAGCTACAAGGGCTGCCAAATATACTTTAATGGTCACTGGTGGAAACCCGGTCTCCCCATATAAAGGGAAAGGATTCCAGAACTTATGCTGCACACAGATGGTAAAGTAATTTGCATTTAATATAAAAATTTTCCCATCAGAGGAAGACCAGAATTGATGAGAAATCCCTGTTCATTTCCTCTGGTTAAAACAACAACAAAAACTAAATGGATGATAGAATGTCTGGTTGAATAATTCAACTATGACAAAGGATTTTTGGGGCAGGCAATGATTCTGCATGAAGCACTGCACTAAACAATAATGGTGCTGCAGAGGTGACTATGGGCAGTTTTTCTTTCTAGGAACTTTCAGTTGAAAGGATTAGAAAAACACACAGTTACTATCCTAATAGGAAGAAAATGGAGAGTAGACTTCTAACAACAGCATTCAAAGAAAGAGTTTTCTAAGTGCTGGTGCTAACTCTGGTAGTAACTTCTAGAATGGACTTAAAATAAGTAGATGAAGGTAATCATCTATGTCAGTAAGGTGAGTAAGGGCCCAGAGCTTAGGGCCCATGGAGACAAAGGCAGGTGTGGAGTACACAAAGCTGGAGGGAAATCCCGGAAATCACACCTTGTTGGAGTATGAAGGTTAAAAGCTAAGTAAGGTAGGAATGCAAGACTGTGTTGCTAACCAAGGGGCTGCATAAACAAAGGGAGCCAAGCTGTGGGACAAGAACAGGGTCCCAAAATTCTTGGGTCTCAGAAGTGCTGGGTTATCTGGCTGGGCAAGAGGGAGGCATGCCTGGGAGGGTTCTGGAAGTGGACTCTAGGTGCCGGCCAACAGTTTTCACGTGGTTGCATTGATGCCCTAAGTATTTTGTAGAATATGGGACAGAGCACACAACCTATTTGTCATGACAGGTAGGGTGGTTGTGAAGGTTCTTTGCTCCCAGTTTTTCCCTTCCCTGCCTACTGCACAAATTCCACTATTCTCTGGGTATAAAATGCCCCCCATTCTCTCCCTTCCTCTCCTTTCATATGGTTATTGAGTATATATTATGTCCCAAGCATTGTGCTAGGCTTAAGAATTCCTATTAAGACACAAAATCCCTAGGAGAAACCTTAATCTTGGCACAGAGGGAGTGCTCAATAATTATATTTGGAATGAATGCATGAGGCCATGATTAGCCAGAATCTTAGAAAGGGTGGTGACTGCAAGCCAGGAGAGAGCAACAGTGAAGGTAGCTGGGATGATGCACAAGCATTAGCTGCTGAAAAAAAGTGAATCAAGAGAAAAAGACGTGCATTGGCAAGTTTTTCTGATTGTCCAATTTTGTTCAGAGATGAATCCGTCTTACCAATTTGGAAATGAAAGTTGTTGAGGAAAAACTGAGTCATTAAGGTCCTTGAAGATGAGGTATTTTTGTCTTCTTCCACTATAATGAAAGGGCTCTTGTTCCAGATCAAAGCCTCAGGACGACTTTCTGTGAATCAGGATATGCCTGCCCTTGGTGTCACTGCATGCACGCTCTCTGGACAGGATCACTGAAGATACAGTCATGAAGGTTTTGTCCATACCAGAACACTTGGTTGAAGAAGCAAGTTAAGACTGAAATATATCCAGCCCGCACTTCACCAAGCCTTGAACCCAGAGTGGGTGGGTGAGGATGGAGGGTTCAGTGGTAGATATATCCTAAGGAAGAGGAGTCTTTTTCTAATTTGCTCAAAGGTTTTCCTGTATCTGGAGACTTAGGTTATATAGATATCACTGGTCACCCGTACTGAGGAAAGTCATTTTTGTTCATCAAGCTGTATATTAACTGTTGGAGCCAGAACAAAAAGCCATTCTTTATCTGCTGTGGGAGAGTATAATGCCTGCCTACTATGGAATGAGACAAGAACTGGGGCTAAGAAGCCCTGGGTGAATCCTGGTCCCGCCACTTCCTCCTTGTGTGGCAGAGGGGAGTTTACCTCTCAGCCTCAGCTTCCTCATCTACGAGATGAAGGTTATAGATTTGGGAATGTCTGAGACCTCCCCAAATCTCAGCTGTCTATGATTCTCCCCTAATACCATCAAAGATTAAGTCCTTTACCCCTTCCATATTCCTTTCTTACCATTCATAACCAGTTTTCAAAAAAGAAACACAGTGCAACTTAACCTACATTTTTAACTTGTGTGGTATGAATAGATTGGGGTCAGAGTTGTCGAATTACACTGTAAAGACATGTTGAGAGAATTTACTTTCTCAGTTACTCTGGAAAGTAATCCAAGGGTTGAAACTGCTCATCAAAAGCTACCACACAAAAGAGAAAATGAGAAAGAAAAATTAGTGTGTATCGAAAGCAACTTTTGGGCTGAACCAAAAATCTTTGGTTCAATCTAATTCTTAATTTATGAACAGGTCACAGAGAAAACAGAATTCACCAAATAAAAGGAATATTTTGGGCCGGGCACAGTGGCTCATGCCTATAATCCCAGCACTTTGGGAGGCTGCGGTGTGTGGATCACGAGGTCAAGAGATCAACACCATCCTGGTCAACATGGTGAAACCCCTAGCTCTACCAAAAATACAAAAATTAGCTGGGCATGGTGGCGCACGCCTGTAGTCCCAGCTACTCGGGAGGCTGAGGCAGGAGAATTGCTTAAACCCAGGAGGCGGAGGTTGCAGTGAGCAGAGATTGCACCATTGCATTCCAGCCTGGGTAACAAGAGTGAAACTCTGTCTCAAAAAAAAAAAAAAGAAATATTTTGTCACTCAGATAACTTAGTTAAACAGAGAATACCCTCCAAGTAGATAAAACTTCCTTGTAGAGCCTAGAAGATAAATCGAGACAAACTGGTGACCTCAGGAAACATTTGGCTGCCAAAGTGATATAATAATGGGAATTTTTCCCTCTTAACCTTTTGTTGCCTCTCTTTATTTCTCTCCCAGTCAGCACACTTCTGTTTTTTCCATTTCTATTATTGTTTTTGGTTTTGCCCCTGGCTTTCTGTTTTGCTAGGTTTTATTTCTGAACGAAAGGCCGCTAACCCACAGAATTTACTTTTAAAAGAAGTGAACGACTTCTTTCTCCTCCTCCTTCACTTGCCTCCTGCCATGCCAGCAGGCAGCCCCGCCTGGTAAAAGAAACTGGCAGGAGTGTGGGTCTGGGTTGAGGGAGGAGGAGAGAGGGGAGCAGGCAGGGGGCAGGGGGGAGGATTCTGATCAGTGCAGGTGAGGTAGAGGCAAGCTAATGAGAAGCATATGCCGCCAACCATTTTAAAGGCAGGCTCGAGCCAAGAGACGTGATGAATTGCAAGAATGTGTTGTGTTCATAGCCGGGGAGTTGGCAGAAATAGCCCAGCTAAAGGACTAGGATGGAAGGGTATTTTGTTGTTGGTTTTTTTTTTTCTTTTAAGAACTCAGGCATAAAAATACATTTCTCTTTGTCAGCAAAATGTTCTAGTTTCAAAACTATGAATGGTAGACTACCCCTGTCAGACTAATGCTTTTCTCTTCACCTCAGATCACTGTTAAGATACAACTTACCTTCAAATTACAGGAAATACCTATACAAAGTGAACTCAGATGATAGCAGTTCTGAGCAACTTGCGACATTTTGAATACACAGGACAATTCTAGCCCCTGGATTTGAACAGGTGAACTCTGCTTACATCAGAAGACCCTGGGGAGGACAGGTAGAAATGGAGCGAAGGGCCAGGAAGATTTGTTCCTTCCTTTCCTTTTCTTTCCACCCTCTTTCCTTTTCTCTCTCCCTTCCTTCCTCCCCAAATTATTTGTAAAGCATCTTCTAAGTATCAGAGTCCGTTAGGGAAAGATACAATGGAGAAACAGAATCTCGGTATCACCTCCAACACCTGTGCCCTTTAGCTCACTCAGGAAGTTGACAGAGGCTTTCCTTCACTAAAGCTCTCTCAAAATGTTTAGTTGGCAGAATCATAGTCCCTACTTTCCAACAATAAGTTTGTTAGGATTGACTCTTGAGTAAGACCTTAGCCCAAGACTAGATCAGGACCTTACAATCAGAAGACTGTATGTTTAAGTTGAGGCTCTCAATAAATAGATGGAAACCAAATTTTGCCTTTGGTACCTCCTGTCTTCTTTTTACATATCTAAGTTTGCTTGTGTTGTTCCTGGCCACTCAGTTTCCAACTAACAGAAGTAGGGTGTTCACATAGATGTTGCTCGCTCCTGCTTCTCCTAGTGCCTGGCATAGGGTTGACACTTAATAGCTAATTAAATAGTTGTCGAAAGAATAAATGAGTGCTTTCCCTTCAAATGCCCCTGTTCTAAATTTCCTTTCACTTTTTCGTTGCTCAACTAACTAAACTCCCAACCCAAACTCCAAGCAGTTTTATCTCAAATCCTTGTTCTATCACTTTATAATAAAAAATACTTGGTCAAATCACGACATTTACTGAGCTTCAGTTTCCTCACCTTTAAGTGGGGTTAATAAAATGTACTCACAGGTATGCTTTGAGAATTCACTAGATAATGTATCTGCAGAATACTTAAATAAAATGCCTGATCCATCTTTTGGCATATCGTGAGCATCCAAAAGAGACTGATGATCTTTTTCTTCCTTTCACCCTTTCTGATAATCTCCGTCAGGTATTAGAAGAAAATAAAATGTAGTTACAACAACTCTTGCTGGCCAGGCGCGGTGGCTCACGCCTGCAATCCCAGCACTTTGGGAGGCCAAAGTGGGTGGATTACAAGGTCCGGAGTTCGAGACCAGTCTGGCCAAGATGGTGAAACCCTGTCTCTACTAAAAATACAAAAATTAGCCAAGTGTGGTGGCGGGGGGTACCTGTAATCCCAGCTACTTTGGAGGCTGAGGCAGGAGAAACACTTGAGCCTGGGAGCCAGAGGCTGCAGTGAGCCGAGATTGTGCCACTGCACTCTAGCCTGGCTGACAGAGCAAAACTCTGTCTCAAAACAAAACAAACAAAAAACCTCACACAACAAAAACAAAAATAAATAAACAAAAAAACAAGTCTTGTTAAGTTATGAATAAGGAATGAGTCTATTCCTTCTAGACTCTGAATCCTTCTAGACTATAGTAGAAAATATGGAAATGGTAGGTGGGGTGGTTTGAGAAGCCAAGACCTTTTAGGGTTCCTTACCTACTCTGTGCTACCTCCATCCTCCATGCTGTGTTTGGACAGCCAGTACCCACTCTAGTTACCCCAGCACTTCAGACCAGGTGCCATAAAAAGGTGTACCACTTTTAAAAGGCTGCTGACTCCCACATACGCTGCAATTAACATTATTCTAACTGAATTTAATGGGTGAGCAAGTTAATAGAAAACAAGGAAATTTGGGCCAAAAAATAAGAATTTATAGAAATCAAAATGTATTACAAAATTACGCGATCAAATAAAACAAAGTAAATAGGAAACATTTATCCCCGGTTTTTCTTTGATGTCCCACATAAATAAAGTTTAGGAGGAAGAAATCATTCCAATAAAATCCACTTTTAATTTTTTTATACAACTAATATTTTGCACCGTAATTTAGGCCGAGAGAAAACGATTTCAAATTAAAATTTTAACACATATAGGTAATTCTATTTATGTAGCTATTTTCTAAGAAAATGTCTTAAGAGGAATTGAAGGAAATAAATTATAAAATTTCATGACATTTACCTTCATTGGAAGATTATGATGGAAATGGATTTCTTAAAGTTTCCTAAAGAAACTGTTATTTTATCTGACAGAATCGAAAAGTCTTTCTTTTTTTTCCCCCTCTCTTAGATTGGCATGACCTACAAGAAAATATCCATTTATGGTTTCCAAATGCCAACATGTCTACATTTCTATTTTTTTTTCCACCCCTCATGCAAGTTTTAAAATTTACTTGACAATTAAACTGCCTAATTTAGAATTTTGCTTGCCAATTGCAAATTCTTTCATTGCACAGATCTATGAATTAATCAGAACAAAGTAGAAAAGTGCTAGCCACAGTGGAAGAATTTAGTTTAATTTTTCTTCTTGGCAGGAATATGTGTTCAAGTACATTATAAGTAGACAAAACATGTAGCTGAAAACTTTTTGGAAGAGCTATTAAACTTTCCACTATAATGAACCAGTGATGCTTCTAATATCTGAAATAGGATTCTATTGATTTGGAACCTGTTCTCATGTTACTTAGCAGGTCTTCAAGGTAGATAATGAGTTGTAATTACTATTTCCTTTAAAAGGACTCTGACAAGACGAGCTGCAGAGTGGTGACTTCAGAGCCAGCACACTATGCTCTATTTTTCTTTATTCCTCTTTGTACTTTATGCCCTTTTAAAATCGTTTGTATTGTCAACTCCATTTTAGAATAGGTAATAATATAAAGTAGAGAAATTTACATAAAATGAAGATTTCCCTTTGTCTCACATATATTTTCATCCAAATTTAACTTTCTTTCCATTTCAATAGTCCCTTTGCTTTTTTTTGATAAAAGGAGGTAAAAGTAATTTTCAAAGGAAACATGAAATCTGTTCCCACTGTGTGTCTAGATTGGCTTAATAGGGATAATGCATAGTTTATAAACCATCTCCATGAAGATATCACTGAACACAGGACATAGAACTTGGACTAACACTAAACCTGACTTAAAACTCTTGGCTCTGCTACGTACAGCTGAGTGACCTTGGGCAGGTGTTGTAATCTCCCTGAGCTTTGGTTTTTGCTAAGAAGTAAGGATAATAATACTTGATGATTAATTAAGAGAGCATAAGTAAAGCATTTTTCACAGTCCCTGACACACAGTAAGAATTTTAATAAACGGAAACTATTATCATCCAGGCAGAGGAATAAATGGAGTACTTACTTCTTTCGCTAATGCAGGCGTGTGCTAACTGAACTCTCTAACATCTCATTCATGCGGAATGGCTTCAGGGTTAAAAATGTTTATTATCATTAATAATTTAAATTAGGGAAGTCACAACTTCTCTGAGCTACTCACTTAAGTAGATCAAACCCCATCCAACCGTGTTGAAATTCACTCACACTCTTTCCAAGCAGTAAAGCTACCATAGATTATTACTATGGTCCTTTCAACTTTTTACCTCTTTGATCTCATTTTATTTTCATTTTATCCTCACAACAACCCAGTAAGGAAGGGTGAAACTCAAAAGATCCTTACTGGTATGACTCCTGGGCTGAATTAATAATCTGTTAAGATCATACAGATCTAGGGAAACTGACATCCCTGGGTATTTATACAAGTGAGTGCATGTGTGAAAGAGCCACCTACACTTGAGTTTTGAAGAAAGAGACTGTTTGGTGGGGGCTGATGTAAGGGGCAGGCATGGGGTGAAGGATTACTGGGCTTGACTCTTGCTTGTTAGAGAGAGGACACAGAGTGGCAAAGGTGGCCATATCTGTATTATTCTATTCTGGGATATATTTGTGGCATATATGAGATGTAGGAATGAGTGCTTCACAAGGACACTGGATAGGTTTCTCAGGCTATGTAGTAAATAACTATTTGGATGGTGCAGGGAAAGAGTTAACAAAAACTCTTTTCCTTTTTGCATGAGAATCTGACCTTTGGTTAACTTCTTAACTTGGTTTCCCTGGAAACAGATAAAGATGGTATGTGTCAACTATGTTACTAGGCAACATTGCATATGGTAAAAATGACCCCTCATTGGTAGAGTGCATCTGGACTGGGAGAGCTACAAATGAACTGCAAATACCTGCTGGCTATGCTTTGGGCTTCCCTGAGTGCAGCAGTTCTTGTAACTAGCATGTCTCTGGAAAGGACCTTGCAAACTATGTCTATGGAGTTACAAGAGTTATTGACTCCTATGGGAAATAAGGCTCTTAAGCAAAGGCAGTTCCTTAACCTGCCCAAAGTGGATCTCATCATCTGGCACCTGAGCTTCCACGGCTCTAATTCCAGAAGAATACTTGAAGCTGGCCTGCTGACAAGCTATATTTCTGATCCTACCTTCTCCTGAGTAGAATGATGTCAAATGTGATGTGTGATAGTCTTAGGAGCCTAAATGTCTAGCTGAGCCTAAGAAATCCCCCTGCTGGATGTTGCATGTTGCATGTTGGTTTAAGTGTCATGGTGATTTCCTATGGGTAACGTGTGAGGCATGACTTCCTGGAAGAGATATGAAAACAAGGAGGTCTTCTGTAGTGCCTTTATCTACATAAACTTAAATTAATTCATCCACCCATGTATCCAACCATCTATTCATCTGTCCAGTATTTGTTTAGAAGCTACGATGTGGTAAGAATTGTGGCAGATAAAATATATATTCAAGGTTCTTTCTCTCAATTAGTCCTCATAGTCTGGAATGAAAAAAGGTATATATTGATTACTAGTAATACCAGTAATACTAATACCCAGTATTTATTAAATACCAGGTACTTTGTTAAACCTTTTACATTTAATCTTTAGTTTGACCTTTTCATTTAATCCTTAATAAGAATTCTGTGAAGTATGTATTATCCTACCTATTAATACTAATGTGTATCATTCTACACATTTTGTAGACAATGAAATTGAGGCATGCAGAAGCTGCCTCAAGGTTACACTCCTAGCATGGCATCTGAGCACAGGCAGTCTGACTCTAGATCTCACACCCTCAACTAATACATTATTTAGTTTGATGTACAACTAAATAGATGTTTACACTGAGGACTTCATTCAACAATTTTCTGCAAAGGCCCTCCCACCTCCATTTTCCCATCTCCTCAAACACCTGAAAGCCCACCAGTTAAAATTCATTTGAGTTAACAAGTAACCATACAGGAGGCATCGAGAGAACTGGGGAGATGGACAAAGGGCAGAAAAAGGGCAAATTTACCTGGATTTAACTGTCTGTCAGTTCTATCCCTCCCTGTCTCCAGAGATGGCTTAAACTACTCTCTGATCCCACCTGACTAGCTTCCTTGTCCAGTTCTGAAGCCCCTGGATCACAATTGGGCAGAAGTGAGCACTGTGGCATTGTGTGTCTTCAAGGATTCCATTTAGAAACTAGACCATGAGATGAAATGAAACAATGCATGTAAAATGACTACAACTGTGTCTGCCACGTCTTAAACACTCTATGAATCACAGCTATTATTATTCTTTCTTCCTGTATTGCTTGCAAAATGCTACAAACTGTCAGAAAGCCAGATATCTCAGTGGCTTTAGCACTTAGTATTCCTTTCAGTCATATACATTCTTTGCATGTCTGTCAGGAACATTTGTTAAGTGCTTGTTGGGTGAACAAGGTAGGGACCAGAGAAAGAATAGGGAGCCATATTCATCAATATCCTTATGAGACATTTAGGAACACATACTAGGAAACTTCAAAATGCATTAAGAACCATTACCATGAGGCTTCTACCCACATGGAAATTGTCAGCTGTCCAGTTCTTACGCCTCCAGAGACAGGACTGTGTTGACTACAGAGAAAATTTGCTATTATTAATGCTTACCAAGCTAAGTTCACACAGAAATAAGTAAGAGAGTCAGGAGTCACTCTCCTCTTTGCCACATTCCTTGGACTTAACGACACCACTCTGCTTCTGCCCAGTTTTTAGTAAACATGGCCTTCACCATCAGCCAACCTTAGTTTCAAACACTTCTCTAGAGAAACCTTAATGCTGGGCTGTGGTTCCTTTTTATCCAGAGTTGTCTTGTCTGATATCACACTGATACCCAGTATCAATGCCATTTGGATCTTTTCTGTGTATGGAGTCTTAGACCAATTTTCCACTTTGTGAGTTTCCTTCTACCCCTAAAAGAACAGAGAAATGCCCTCCACATTCTGCTTCTAGAGCTGTTCAAGTCTCTCTGAAGGTTCAGTACCTATTCTAGATTTCTTTGGCTGAGGGCTAGATTCTGAAACATTGAGTTCTCTGGCTTCTTTGCCTAGAATGAGGCCTAGAGCCAGAAATGATCTAAGGCAAAGATCTCAAAAGGTCCCACCTCAGGTGATGAGCCTTGCCTGGCCTGAAGTCTAGGGTGAGGCATAAGTGCCGGACTGTCAGCATAGCTTACATTCACAGAACAAACCAGAACTCCGTTCAGCACTCCACTCAGTTCATCTGGCAAACATTATGAAGCAGGTACTGTGTTAAGTTTGGGGAACAGAAAGTTGGCAAAGACAAGATGTCTTCCCTTGACAAATTCAAAGTCATTGATTGTTCATGTAACACAGAATACATTAATTGGTTCATTTTTATAAAAAAGGAATAGTGATTCTCAAACTCTCATAGAAGAAATGTTCACCACTTCCTCTAGCCTGGAGTTCTAAAATGTCTGACTCAATGAAGAGAAATGCCAACTGCCATCAGAGCCTACTCAAATGAAAACTCTGTAGCAGAATGATCTTGATTATCTCAGAAATCCCTGACAGAAATGGAAGCAATATAAATAAACATAAAAGAAAATAGAGGTACTGTAATACAACTATAAATTACTCTTCTCCTCGACTTTCTTCCAATCATCCAGGGCAAAAGAAGGAAGTTGGTTTTTGTGGCAGAGAATAGACCAGCAGCTGTTCAGTATCTTGCCAAGAGGGGAGAGACTTATTAGAAACAATAGCCAACAATATGTCCTGTGGGTCGGGAAATTCAGCCAGTTTGGGGAGTGGGGGGAAGTCCGGAAGAGAGAAGAAGGGTTAATGGGCTGGGGGATGACCAACATTCCAGAGGATTAATTAGGAGAAAAGACTATCAAATTTTCATGTGTACTTATGTTTCTATTACCTCATTAGGATGATTACATAATATGACTCCATTTATAAAGTAAGAGGGAAGGAAGGGGTAACGTTCTCCTTAGCGGTGGCTGATGTGAGACATTAACATACCGAAAAGTCATGTGGGCAAACGGTTAATATGTTTGGGAGTGTCTTTCCTTTCTCTCTTCATCTATTTGGTATTTTGCTTGCTCTTTCCCTCCTTTTAGCCATAGATGTGTACCTGTGACTCAGAAATGGAAACAGAGCTGACAACTTGGGTGCCCTCATTTTGAGGGCCCTTCATGTAAGAAATTTATGGAGCCTGTTGTGCCATTTTATATTCCATTGAGAGAAGAAAAATGAACAATCTTACATGGATCCCTCACCACTTCCTCTCTGCAATATCCCCAGAGGATTTCTTAGCCAGATGTAGATTGGAATTTTGAAGGTTCTTATTTCTTAGGACATTTTTCTACATGTGGGGAAATGCCATTCTTTTCACAGACTAACCCATCAGTGTCCTAATTCTAAGTAGTAACTCTAGACAGGGATATTTTGGGGGGATGCTGTTTATGGATATACTATTAATTTGTGCCTTAACTTTTTAAATAGCTCACTAGGACAGTAAAATTCACTGGGTGATATTTAACAAATGAGGAAAATGGGCTTCAAAAATGTAAAACAACTTGTTCTGATAGTTAGAGGAGGAGGCCAGACTGTGATCCAGCAACAGCAGGAGCTATTCAGAACATGACTGTAATAAACTATGTCCAAGGCAGGTTAGACAGTTTAAGGAGAATCTCCTTTATCCGTGTGTTCTTCTAATGAGGGAGCACTGTGGGGAGTATCGCGGTCTTAAGTAGAGACCAATTCTATTAAAAGGGTCCCTCAGAGAAAAAAAAAAAAAAACAGAATTAACTATTTAGTCTGTATTTGTCTTACATGTGGTTTTAATTTGATATACTTACCCTTTATTTCCATATAACCATATTAATCCTCCTCCATTTTCTTATATTACTTCTGGTTTTGATTTCAGGGGCTTCCAAAGGCATTTCTGCAGTTATCGTTTCTCAGAAGATGTACACTTATTTTGTTTGTTCTTATGATTGCAAACTAAATAAAGAGTTTGAGGATCTAGCATGGTATGTGAACAGGAAGGGATGTCTTTATCCAGAGTAGAAAAAATGAATTTTAAATATTTCCACTGTAGACAGTAAATTAGGGAGATTTCACGCTACCTGGGGCCTGGGAAGTAGTATTTCCTTAAGTTACAATCAGTCCACTCATTTAGATATACTGTTCCGCATGTTTTCTGTTCACATGATTTTCGGTAACAATATCTTAACTATCCAGCAGATGGCATCTGCTTCAAAACTCTCATAACTTCCATTTACATTTCAGGACAAACAGGATACTGACACATTGAAACCTCCCTTAACTGACTTCTACATTTAGTATCTAGAAAAGGTTGTTGGAAATATAATTAAGAGTAGATCATTCATTCTCTTTCTTGGTAAGTCATACTTCTCTCCTTCTTGGCATGCCCATGGCACTATCATGGACCCCTAGGAAAATCTCAGTAATTTGAAGGGAAACATAATCAGAAATAAACCACAAGCTCTCTTTAAAAATCTATTACTTTAGTTACTTTCAGCGCTACACAAGAGCTTATTATTAGTGGCAGATTTAGACAAACAAAGCTAATCTCAAACCTCCTCTAAGGGAGAAAGAGGCGGGGGGGGAAAAAAAGAGCCAGCCCCTCCAAGAAGTGAGGGGTAAATGAATACACAAAGCGGTATGCATCGTTACCATACAGAGCCTTTTTCCTCTGTACTTGGTATGAAAAAATGGTGTGATTGAATGACTTCTAACGTTTAATGACACCTTTGCTCCAGTTCTTTGTAAAGCTCACACATGAATACACTGATCCATATCTAGATGATCCTGGGGCCCCCATCCTTTTGTGTCAAGCACAAAGGAAAAGGAGAGAGAGGGAGAGACAGAGACAAAGAAACAGCCCATGTAACCAAGCGCTGAACATGATTTAAACAACCAACTTAGTAAACATCAATCTTAGGCTGTGTTATGTGAAATGGAGTCATACTCCAAAAGAAATGTTGGCTACATTTAAAAGATCACTTTGTCTAAAGAAAATGCCAAGTTGAATTTTCATGTAGTAAGTCATCTTTCTACAAGAAGCTGACAAGACAAAAGCAACAAAGTGAAAAGGTGAAAAATGGCTCATTTGAAAAAAATAATAGTTTTATAACCTTTTTTAAAAAAGGGTCTGGTTTTCTTGCTTTATATTATTTGTAAGGGATCAATGTGCCTATGACAAAAGCAAAGGGTTAGAAATCAAAAGGCTTGTGTGACTTGCTGTGTTACTTTGTGAATTACTTCACCTCCCTGGAAGGCAATTTTCATCCATGTAATATAAGGGATGGAACCAAATTACTTTGGGGTTCACCTTCAATTCATGTTGGTTCAAACAGGGCATCCCTGCAGCCACAGGGCAGCCTCTTAGCGCTCATTTGTGAGTGTGAGTCATAAAAAAGGATGGTGGAGCTTGGATACTGGTGGGGTCTGGAGCTAGTCTGCCCAAACTGATCCATTGGAAAGGCAAGTAGTACTGAAGCATTTTAGAATCTTTTGGGTTGCATGTTCTCCCTTTTAGTTTTATGGCTATTTTCTGAGAGAGAGAGAGTGGAAAAAAAAAAAAAAAAAAAAAAAGCCCAGGTTGGGAATCTAAAGCCTTTGACACGAATCTCTTTTGTTCTAACTTTTAGCTCAAAATAAAGTGCATTTGACCACTAAATTCTTTATGTATAGCATCATGCACCTTCATTAATCTCTTTAACTCTGGAATTTAAAAATGCCTGATATCTCCTGCCACAGCCACTGTTAATATACACAATGGATTCTTCAGAAATGAGGGTTAGAGTATTTGAAGCAGGAGAATACTGTTTTACATGGAAGCTGAGAATATACAGTATCAAAAAAATGTATCTCTGACATCTTGGCTTCCAGAGAAATACACTTTCTTTGTTCATTCACAAGTCTACTCTATTTTCACCTCAGATTTAATTATCTTCCCAGTTCTCATTTGCGTATGTGTAGGCTACCATTCACAATACACCAAGCTGTACATGTGGGAGGCACAAATCTTTTCATTCAAAAAAATAATAATGTGGACAAGCCATTCTGACTGCATAGTAAGTGCTTTAGACAAAGGCAATAGGATGTTAACTGTATTCCAAGAATACCAATGTCCTTGAAATGAAATTTGCTGTTTGGTGTATTGATCTACATCAGTAGTGTAGACTTTCAATGATCTAGTTTCACCTCCTGAGTTTGCTGATTAAAGAAATGAAGCCGAGAAGCGTAAAGAGTTTGTCCCCAAATCACCCAGATCTATAGTAGCAGAAGCAGAACAAGAACTTGGAGTTGTTTTTTTTCTTTTATAACATACACACTAGAATCAGTTATACATCCATGATTGCCATGGAGGCCAGGATCTCACTACTGCTGTTCATTCTTTCTGTTTCTCTGTCTCTGAAATTTATTCTTTCTCTTTGAAGCAAGCTCTCTATGAGTTATTTAGTTCCTGATTTGGAACTGATATCCCCTGCATGTCTCTCTCACATCCTTTAAACTCTTCCTAAATGCAACTTAAGCCAAAATAATGTCGTCTATCCATCTATCCAGCTCTTCAACATCCATCTACTCATTCATACATCTATCTGTCTCTCCATCCGTCTATCCATCTCTCCATCCAAAAACAAACCACCTCTGAGTGCTGAGTCCTGATCTAGACCTGGTAGCCAAAATAAAATAGTGTTGTTCCTCAGAAAGCTCATAATAGAGTTGAGTTTGTTCCTCAAAATTTCATACTATTTTCCTCTACTTCCAAACTTAGATTATTTTAAAAGAATGTTTTAAAAACGTATACCAGTTTTGTAGTTTCTCTTAACAATTATTTTAAAAAGATTCACGTTATTGCAACAAATGTTCCACTTTCCTTATTTTCTAAATTCAGCAACACTTCATCTATTTGGCTTTGGCAGAGAACGAGGTGTTCCACAAAAGTAAACTCTGTAGACCACTGAAACCAAAACTTCTGAACAGAAATCTTCCTTAAAGTATATTTTACACTTCTCTGACTTTGGAAACAAAATATACCAAACATGATTTAATCTTCTTCTTTTTACACAACCGAGAGTGATCTTTAAGGAAAATTCACTATCATACTGGACAGGGATATTGTTTCATGTCAACCTCTCCAGGTTTCTCTTTTAATATCGGGCATTTATCGCTTTTCACGGCAAGTTATGCTTCCTTCCAGCAGTCCTTTCATGAACCCCTCTAATTTGCAGGACCAGGAATCAGATCAGAAAATTCACTAAAAATTAGGTCTTAAATCTGTGTCAGAGCCAGGAAGGCCTCAAGTAAGGATGTGAAGTAGAATATCCACATGGTTTTAATGAGTAGATTTGGGGACCAAAATTCCATACTATTTTCTTCTGACTACTTCCAAACTTAGAATGATGTCGAGAGGGCTGAAGATACCACACCTTCTGGCAGGCTGGCCAGTGCCAGTCAGCCTGATTGGAGCCTTTCATCTTCCCCAGAAAAGAAGGCAATGATGAGGTCATCCAAGTCCAAGCAGTTTTAAGCAAGAGTGAGATTGCCTCTTGGAGGTACCTTGTTTAAGTGGAACCCAGTCCTTCCCGTTCCTGTTGCAGGAGCCATTAGAACTCCGCCCGTTTACATGTCAGAATATCTCCTGTTCTACGAGTATAGTTCAACCATCCCAGCTTCTACTTATAGGGCACCTACTGCCAAGTCCTGTGGCAAGCCCTTCCCTATTACAGGATTTCCTACATTCCTCACAACTCTGAGAATGCTACTCTCCCATTTTAAAGGAGAAACTTACAGCCTGGCCAACATGGCGTAACTCTGTCTCTATTAAAAATACAAAAATTAGTTGGGCATCGTGGTGCACACATATAACCCCACCTACTTGGGAGGCTGAGTCATGAGAATTGCTTGCACCTGGGAGGTGAAGGTTGCAGTGGGCAGAGATCGTGCCACCGTACTCCAGCCTGGGCAACAAAGTGAAACCCTATGTCAAAAATGATAATAATAGTAACAAAAAATAAAGGAGGAACCTGTGGCACAGAGAGTCTAGGCAATTTACCTCGGGAAAGTTAGGAAGGAGGTACCTTGGACTCTTAGCGTGGTTCTCTTTGTCACAGATATTTACATGCCTAACATGGTAATTCTGCAAAACTCTGACTAAAATGGATGATAGAATTTTGTGATCACTTTAAATTTATACCTCGAAATAGCACTAAGTTGTAAGATAAGAGGTGCACGGCCATAGGTGAGTGGATAAAAAGCAATAGCTTCAAAATCAATCTGGATTTTAGCTCATTCCTTGCCCATCTGCAGACTTTAATTCAGATTTTTAAATCCCCTACTTCCTTGTTCTGTGTGTATAGTTTACAATAAATTATAAGGCTGAGAAAAAAAGAAAGAAGTCGATGTTATGTCATAAACATAGAAGTGGATAAAGCTATCCTATTTCATGTACAAGTTGGGTATCCCTTATCTCAAATACTGGGGGCCAGAGGTGTTTCCAATTTCTCTTTTTTTGGGGGGTGGTGGGGTTGGATTTTGGAATATTTACATTATTCTTACCTGTTCAGCATCCTAACCCAAAAACCAGAAATCCAAAATCCTCCAATTAGCATTTCCTTTGCACATCATATTGGCACTCAAAAAGTTTCAGATTTTGAAGCATTCTGAATTTTGGATTTTTGGATTAGGGATACTCAACTTGTATTTGAAGAATGTTTATTGGGAGCTGGTCATGGGATAGACATTTTCCTAGTCCCAAAGTACTTAAGGATGGAAAGAAAGTAGTCCTTGCCCTTGAGCGTCTGACAGCTCCATAGAAGATACAGGATTGTAAGTAAACCACTAGATCAATGTGTTAAATGCTAAAAGAGAAATAGGCTAAAAGGCGCGATCCTAACATTTATCTTTGCTGAAGGTGAATATATTCAATGAGCTAGTAGGTCTAGTTGGTTGAATAAAGGCAAGAGGGAAGAGGAAGCGTACTTCAGGTCCAGGGAACGGCACAAAGGTATGAAGGAATAAGAGCTTCATAGGATGGAAGCCATGAGCTGTTATGGTAAAATGAGGCAAGAATTTTATGGTTCAAGTTGAAAATAGTTTTGCAAAGTCATCCCACTGTAATATTGACAATTTTTATAAATGCAATAACTAAATAATTGTATGATTAAATTAAATTCAGACACCGTTTTAAGTAGACAAAATGTACAGTTAAGCTTTTTGGAAAAACTAGTAAATCATACACCACAATAAACGAATGATGCATCTAATATACCAAACAGTATTCAACTGATTTGGAACCTATTCTTGTGTTATTTAAAATGACTTCCTTCGTTTACAATTTTTTGTCCCTATGTCTCTATATGTGTATCCAAACTTATTAGACGATGTTTTCTATTTTTTTTCCAGAGAAGATCACTATTTATGTTATTGCCCATAATATGGACATAAAATAGATGTTTGGCCAATGTTATTGTCCAAAATCACCCACATATCTGTTTTATGACATTTCAAATATAATAGGAACACTGATACATGCACAGAGGCCCCAAATCTAAATGAAAAGAACTAATGAGAAGAAAATGGGAATTTAAGAGAAAATTACACAGTAGCACACTTCTGTGAGTACAAATGTGCTACAATTCCTTAAAGCCGAGGCCTTGTTTATGAAGACCAACGTAGCATATTCAATGTTACTAGTCTCTGGGAGAAAATCAGGGTTCTTTGGCAATAAAATCACCTCTTTAAAATCACCGCTAAGTTTTAGTTTACTAGACAGTAGTCTTGTGGCTGAGATCTAAGAGTTATTCCTTTCAATACTGTGACAAAGCAGTAGCTCAATGGATAATATAATTCTGTTTTTTGAAAAACATAACTTGTTTTTCATGAGGTCAGTCTAAAGAAGCATTCTTCTGTGTCATAGAAGGAGAGACTGAGAACTCAAGAGGTTTAGTGATTTCTGAGTGTGATGAGAAAGTGAACCTAGAATCAGCCTTCTTGATCCCCAAGTTATTCTGGCTCTGAAATATAAACAGACACATACATGAAAGAAAGCAAAATGAAGGGCAACTGTGCTCTTGTGTATCTGATGATTGGGAACAATAATTAATTGTCCTACGATTTCTCCTTAAGGAACTTCTCTGCAGGTTGTCGAATTCCCAAGAAAATATTCACATAAGGGATTCATTTAGAAATCCCCTGAATCTGTTTTAAGCAAAATGACAGTTATTCTTTTGATTACAAGAAGTAGTCTGCTTGGATTATTCTTCCCCTCTGGCTTTTCTGGATACAGGGATGGTGCAATTTCAACAGCTGGATGAAGGACAAAAGCTCACATGACAGAGTGTGCATCGGAAGGTGGCTGAATGCTGTTTTAAATGAGCTGAAGGCAGGAAAGCCATGTAACACAGGTTCCTTTTTCTGAACAATGTCTCAGGAGAGGAAAATATAAAGGTGAAAACAAGTTTGAGAAGATAAATACAGTTCCCTGCTAAGTGCATCAATTGTTCAAATAGAGAGACAGACCAGAAATCAGAATTGTTTCCTTGGAATATAGGTGTCTACTACCAGCCCAGTTTTGACATCGAAATGTCATGACATGAATAAAAAGCAGAAGATCCACAAATCCTACAAGACAGGCCACTTTCTTCCTAGATGAAAAGCATAACAACCTGTAATTCAGAATTTCAAAAGAAAAATTTTCAGATAAGAAATTTCCATTTCAAACAAAACTTTCCTTTTTTCTTTCCTTTCCTCCTTTCTTTTTTCTTCTTCCCTTCTTCTTTTACTTTTTTTTTCTATTTCTTAATTTTTCTCTCTATTATGGGAAAGAATCTTACATTTATCCTGCTTACTCTAAATACACCTTATAGATATATGTTCCAAGTAAGGTGAATCAGATGTTTAACGTGAAGGCTCTATTCACCACAGACATTTCACTGAATATAAGCCACATTACAAAAGAGGAAACTATCACACCGTGAGAGATAAGTTCCCACTTTCAGCATTATTTAAAGAGAAAAAGCATATTTTAAAGAAAAAATGACTATTTTAATCCTATCTTAAAACATTCTACTGCTTTAGTAGTCTTTTCTCATAAATTTAATCAAGTAAGACAAAATAAGTTGAAAGTTAGGGAAGGTTAGAGTATGGTACTTTTTTTTTTTGTCTTGGTTTGTGTTACATGGAGTGACTCAAAGGAAACAGAAAATTACTACAACTGTGATGTGGCATTTATAATAAATGGCTCAACCTCATATTGCCCAGACACTAGGAGATTTAACTGGTAATGCCAGTGAGATGATGTAGTATTTCCTGTACTGTTTTAACTTCTCAATAAGCATGTAGACACTGCAGTGAAGCACAGGTAAAAAGTTCACAGCTGGAGGGGGCGTATCGGAAGTGCTCTGCAAAGCTATAAGCTTACATAGGCATCCAGCTGGAAATAACCTTGGAAGAGTGGAGGAGGGAAATACACATGGTAATGATTTAAAATTTACAGAATATGGATTTTAGGGGCTACAATAAGGATGGCAGAGTTTTCTCTCAAAGGGTTTCTGGAATATGGAGTGGTAGAAGGAAGAGAAACCTAGAATCCAGTTAACATAAGCTGGGAGCACTTTAAGAGTATGCCCGTTAATTTTACTTCTTAGGATATCCGGGGGCGGTGGGGAGGAGGGGGAGTGCCGCTTTCCACCAGCAGCTCTCCTCATCCAAAGGGTGCCCAGCCCATTTTTAAGATCTGTTTCAAATGTCACATCACAGAGATGTGGTCCCTCCCTTTTGAAAAATTTTACCTAGAATTTTGTACCTAAAAACATTTTTTTCTTCCTGGGCCTTCTTTAACTGTGACTCCTTCAACTTCTGCTGCCATGAGATTATCCTGTTTTGATGATAAGGACTGTGTCTTACTCATCTCTACTGTACTGAAGCCAAATATGATTATATTGCCAACCCCCTAACCCAATAAAAGCTTTTCAATGGCTTCCATTGACTTTAGGATAAAACCCAAAACAAACGCTTTAGCATGGCTTATACTTAAACAAAGTCCTTTACGATTGGAGGCCAGTCTCAGGCCACCCCTCTGTCCACCTCTCTGGCACTTCACTGATCTTTTCTTTCCCAGCACATTCTGCTCCTCACTTGTTGGCCTTGCACATGCTGTTCCTTTGCCTGGAACATGCTGTCCATTCATCTGCACCTCTATTGCTGGCTCTGTCCTCAGGGCTCACAATCTTCTGCAGCGGCCCCTTCCTTAACCTCAGACAAAGTGATGCATCTCCACGCTCTTCAACGCTTCTCCCTCTCATAACTCATTCTTTGTTTTTATTACTCATTTAGCATTCGTTTTCCCAGGTAGACTGCAGGTTCTGAGAAGTTGGGGGCTGTCTCTGCCTTTTTAGCACTGTACCCACAGTGCCTGGGGCATGAAGCTTGAATACGTGGTTCTACTATATGAAAACTCAATAAATTTTATTTTTTCATAGTGAACGATTAACAACCACCACGGACTCAGTGGTAACTATGTGCCAATGAGTATGCTAAATACACACATTATGTCACAAAATCATCATAGTCCCATTGTTACCCATAATATGTATTATACTCTGATTTATAGAAAAGAGACAATCAAATCTTACAGAGGTTGTTAATTGTCCAGGACACCTAGCTTGAAATGAGCCCAGGGCTGCTCACTCCAAAGCCTATGGCTTTTTATAGAGCTGTATTATTTCTCAAATAGCTATCCAATAAATGCTCATTAAAAACAGAACAAAATGATAAAGTGTAAAAACTTGTGACTATATATCAGCTTCTTCCGGTTTTAGAATCTGTCTGTAATTGTATTTGAGTTGCAAATTAAGTCTAAATTTTCTTTTTTTGCCTGTTGATACAATGTCTGCAGTACTAGGGTTCAACCAAGGGCCTCAGTTCTGCTCAGTTGCTCCCTGTGTGATTAGAAGTGAGATGAGTTCATGTCTGTAAAAGAAGCCAAGAATGGCCAACACATCTTTTACCTAAGAGTTCCAAGTCTCCTCATTGGCTCTGTGGGATGTTGTTATACAGTGCCTTCTAACTCTATTTTCCTGAAGATACATGATTCAGTGTAATGCCAGGTTAGTACCAAGGCTCCTAAGTATGGCAATGTTTACCCTACAAATTATGAAAAATATAAAATTAGGTCACAGCACAGCAGCTCAATATAAGAAAATTCCCAACCAGCAGGGTGATTCAGTAATGAACCATCTGTGTTCCTGGATGGATCATCTGTGTCCCTAGACAGATGGATGGAAGCACAAGCTAGTGGTCATTGGTCAAGTCCGCTCTAGAAAACAATAGGTTCACTGGTCACATCTCCTCTAGAAAATATTCATTAGACAAGAGAGCTTCTAACGTTTCCTCAGATTCTCTGAGAAGGAACATTTGATGAAAATTTATGTAAATTATTCTGATAGCTTATCTGAATGTGGAAAAATAGTTGTATAGTGTATGTATGAAGAGCCCAAACTTTGGATTCAGATGTTTCTAAGTTCAAGTCCTTACTCTGCTCTTATAGCTATGTATCTTTGGCAAATCTTTGGGCTTCTTTCTGCCTCAGTTTTCTTTTCTACAAATAATAAAGTCCACTATTATATTTGTAGAGGGCAATATATTCAGACTGTGGAATATACTTACCAAGTGCATGATTTTGTGTAAGGTAATTAACCCGCATGCACTTCAGTGTGCCATAAAATGTGGAGGGTAATAGTATCTTTTTCAAAACATTGTGTGAGGGTTAAATGAACTAACAATGTAAAGTGCTTGGAACGGTACCCAGCACAGAATAAATCTTCAATTGGTTTTAATTATTAATGTTAATATAATCTTGGAAACAACTGATTTTTTTCCCACTTTTCATACAGAAGTTTTGTAAACTTGATCATTGCCATTTTGCTTGAATTCTAAGTGTAGAATAAAAGCTAAAAGTTTAAAAGTGATTAGAATTCATGCCATAAACCAAGAAGCCAACATCTTAAAAGGTACTGTGTTCTTAAAAAATTAGAAGGAATGTTTTTGTGTCAAAGTAGAGAGAAAATAGCTTTTTCCCAGAACCTAAAGTGTCTGAACAAAATTGACCTTTAAGAAAACAATTTGGAAAATGTTCTGAATACATCTGATATATTTTAAAATGCTTAATCACATTTTAAAAAGCTTTAAAAAAGTTGCTAAGAAAATTGCCCTGGTCTATTAAATATTTATTCCAAAGCCAATACAAAAAAACATAGAGACAAGTTCTTGTATTATACCCAGGGTAGCAACTGATATTAGTTTTCATGGCATCTCAAGGCAAAGCATGTGATTAAAAAGAAATATCTCCTGTGTCAGGCCTGGTACACAGCATTCCCTCTCTCTCTCTAGTGCACGTGCGTGCATGTGGACACACACTCACACACACACACACACACACACACACACACACAGGAAAGAAGATAGAGCAAAGAACCTTGGCTTAGCTGTTAGCGTCCCAAAGTTCTTTGGATGACAACATAGAGAATCTAGCAAGAAGAATCATAATTCATTCCGCAAATCTCTCCAGTATCCATAAAGGATGATCCTGTCTGATTCTGGGAGTTGCCATTTATTAAGTGAACTTTTTATGTGCCGGGAACTGCAGTAACTGGTTAATATAAATGGTATTACTTAATCCTTATAACAATCACATGTGGTGGGTATTATTCTCATTTTACAGTGATGAGACACAGAGAGAATTTAGCTACCTTGGTCACAGTCACTCAGCCAGGAATTGACAAAGCCAGGATTTGAACCAGAGCCCATCTGACTACAAAGCTGATGCTGCCAGTTGCTGCTTTGTGCTGCCTTGTGCTGCAAGAGCACGGCAGAGCTGGTGCTGCAGGGGTAGGCAGGCTTCCAGCACTCCGCCTGCTCTTGTGCTGGGCCCAGGCGCAATAGGAAACTGGTTAGGTTGGGCTTTGATCCACCATTCTCCTGCATCTAATCCCTCCTTTCTCCCCAGTCTCTTCTAAAGAAAGATTGAAAACTCATTCCAAGAAAAGTGTCAATGACTAGTAATCACCTGATTACCCCTCTTACGTCTCCGGAGCTCAACAAGCAACCACACCAGTGGTTCTTCAGGAACCTTTTCCACAGTGGGTAGGAAGAGGTATCTTGTTCTCCTTAAGCCCAAGGCTGGCCCTTCCTACCACTGTCCTTGCTGATCTAAGCATCAGTGCTGAACGGTCCTGTCAATGAGCCTGTAAATAGTGTCATCGTGTGTTAAATGACTCACTGGGGCTGACACACACTGTCATTCTGAGGGCACAAGGCAGAGCCCCATCTTTGTCCAGGAAAAGCCAGAAGCTCCTGAAGCGGGAGAAGTTCAAGGTCTTCATCCTCAAAGGACCCTCTGCCCACTGTGGCTCAATGTGTGTGGGAGAAGTGACACAGAGGACAAATATAATTATACAGGTGGACCGGACAACATATACGTAGCCTTGAGCTACCTATCTTTTTAGATGCTTACTCTATTGATGTTGAATCTAATGATGTTTCCTTGGGTAACAGTTGAGACCTAAAATGAGACCAGAGTCCACTGACTGCTGTAGGAATGAATTATAATAAAGAGTAGGATGAAAAGTCTTTTATTTGTTCGACAAATATTGATTGAGCATTCATTATGTGTCAGATACCCTCTGAAGTGCTAGGACTTGACAGTGAACAAAATGAGGAAGGCTGCTGCTTTGATGCTACTTAACTTCTAGTGAGGGCAGACATAAACAATAACACAAGGAAACAGAACAGAATATCCAAAGAAGATAAAAGCTATGGAGACAAACCCAAGTAAAGAGGAGAGGTGCAGGGGGAAAGGAAAGAGCAAAGACTCTGGGAGGGCGTGTACTTGGTGCATTCCGGGAAGGCAGGAGCGGCTGGAGGATAGACAAATAGAGTGGAGGGAGCTGTGTAGGAGCGGTGGGCAGTGTGTGTGTGCACACACATGCGTGATGTGGAAGGCAGATCTTCTAGGGCCGGTGAGGACTTTGCCTTTCACACCTAGTGAGATGGGAAAGCAGTGGAGGATTCTGAGCAGGGAAGAGATATCACAGAACACATGGCCAGAGTCCCTTGTGACATATCACAAACAACACCTAACATGCCTTCCTAAACCAAAACACTAGCCTGCCCTTCAGAACTCTTTCTTCTGCTGGTAGCTGCCATTTGCATGCATTTTTCTCAAGCCATAGCATCTCCAGAATCAATGCTCATCTGTCCAATGCAGCCTGACACTATTTTAAAAGCAACTCTTCGAAACACGGACTGTCTTTCAAAATGCCTTCTTCTACACAACAGAGCACACATTTAGAGAAGTAACAAGAGGCCATTTCTATCCAAGCAAATGTGTTTCTTGCAGCCAACAGCATAGCTCTATAACAGTAATGTTCCTATTTCAGAGAGTAAGTCTATCATGTCAGACAACCCTTTAAAACGCAGTTATCACATGATCCCCTTCCTTACTCTATGCAGGATAAGTCAAGACCCAACAAATGAAACACTTCTTCTGGAAATTGTATCCCATTTTAAAAAAATCATCTTTTACATCTGTCATTGGTAAACCAGATTTAGAACATCAGAACTGCTGAAAAGATTCATTATGAGAAATCTACTGAGGGTCTGCTGAGTTCTTTGAATACAATATTTCACATTAATGTGGACATTAAAACAGAGACATGAAAATGCAAGACTGCCTCTCTTGCTCTAGTTTTCATTTCAAATCCGTATTAGTTATACATTCCCAAAGAACAACTTATAATACGATATTTTGCAAAGTTGTGTTTTCAAATTGCTGATTTAAAGGTCTTCTTGGCCTCCGAACAGAATTCTAACATTTTTTTCCTGCTCTGTTGGCCTGAGGGTGGTGACAGAATTGAACATGTTTATAAATAGGGCCAAATTAAATCGAAAAATTTTTCCTAAGAAAGAGAGAGTTTCATGAAGAAAATACCTGCCCAAGTTTGTTTTTTAGAAATCCCTCATCCACTGACATTTCTGGTTCAACAAGTTTTCTTCTTAATGTAGTTAAATGTCAACAAAAGTGTTACTGCTTAATTATCTAAGTATCCTGAGTCATAATAATGCATATATCACTTCACTTAGGAAATGTATTGTTTTCAATTATATTAGCTGTTTTCACCAGAATCCTTACTCAGCCAGTGGAAAAAATAATTTTCCCCCGGCGACTTTCTCTACTACAATAATTGACGTGGGTTCATTCTCTTTGATATTACATAAGAAAGTCTGACTTTTCAAATACGGAGGTAAAGCAAGTCTACGAACTTCACTTTTGGTACTTCCCCTAGAACAGTGGTTCTCAGCTCTGATACACAGTAGAATTTCCTGGGGGAGCTTAATATATACACACACAGACACAGACACAGACAGACAGACATACACACACAGAGATAGAGAGTGTGATGCCCAGGCCCAGCCTGAAGAGACTCTGACTTAATTGGTCTTGGGTAGGTCTGGGCATTTTTTAAAAGTATGTATTTTAACTTGAGAACTATCGATCAGAAAGAAGGGATGATTTTGCCTTCCTTCCTTCCTCCTTTTTTTTAAACAGACACAGTTTTCCTCTTTCACCCAGGCTGGAGCATGGTGGTGTGACCACAGCTTACTGCAGTCTCAAACTCCTGGGTTTATGTGATCCTCCTGCCTCAGCTTCATGAGTAGCTAGGACTATAGACTATAGGCAGGTGTCACCAGCCCAGCTAGTTTTTAATTTTTTTTTTTTGGAGAGATGGGGTCTCACTATGTTATGCAGGCTGGTCTGTAACTCCTGGCCTCAGGCAATTCTCCCACCATGGCCTCCCAAAGTGCTGGCATTACAGGTGTGAGCCACTGGCCTGTTTTCTTCCTTTCTCCCCCTCCCTTTCTCTCTCTCTCTCTCTCTCTCTCTCTCTTTCTCTTTGTCTTTATCCTTCTTTATTTTCTCCTCCTTATTCTTCCTTTGTTTTCACCTACAGTGACTATTTGAAGCATTTCTATATTTTAATTTAGATAAAATTGCCTGGGTGCAGTGGCTCATGCCTGCAATCCCAGAACTTTGGGAAGCTGAGATGGGCAGATAATTTCAGCCCAGAAGTTTGAGACCAGTCTAGGCAACACAGTGAAAACCCACCTCCACAAAAAAGAACACAAAAATTGGCCAGGCACGGTGGCTCACGCCTATAATCCCAGCACTTTCTGAGGCTGAGGCGGGCAGATCATGAGGTCAAGAGATCGAGACCATCCTGGCTACCATGGTGAAACCCTGTCCCTACTTAAAAACAAAAAACAAAAAACAAAAATTAGCTGGGTGTGCACATGCTTGTAGTCTCAGCCACTGGAGAGGCTAGGTGGGAGGATTACTTGAGCCCAGGGGGTTGAGGCTGCAGTGAGTCACCATCATGTCACTGCACTCCAGCTCGGGCAAGAGAATGAGACCCTATCTCAAAACTAACTAAATAAATAATAAACAAAATTTCAGATAAATAATATTGTAACTTTAGAAGATCGAATTACACTATAAGTTAGAGAAAAATCATATTGTTTAGACCAGTGGTTCTTGATTAATTCATATTTTCACATTCACTTTGCAACTGATGGCAGCAGCCGCTCCAGACAGCCTGCCACTGCCATCATGCCAGCTGCAGCACGGAGGCACAGCTGGGGCTGCATGCTCGATGGAGCCTGTGGAGCTGGGGACAAGTGGGAGCCCCATATCTTTTGAGATGGAGGTGCTCCTGGGGTGCCACTGCAGTCACCCAAACTGCAGTTGCAGACCTGGGCCTCCCACTCCATGGAGCAGGTAGGAGCCCTGCCCAAACTGCAGCTGAAGACCTGGGCCTTCCCACTCCATGGAGCAGGCCTGCCCCCTACCCACTTTAGGCTAGCTGCAGCCACCCAAACTGTGCTGCACACTCAGGCATCCCTGCACTCTTGGGGGCCAGGAAGGCTGCTCAGAAGTACCTGCTCCTGCTGTCTGGCTTCTTCCTGCTGTCAGTGCCTGATCTCAGAGAAAAGCTGGGGCCTAGTCCAGGTGCCATGAATAGCAACAGGAAGCAGGCAGATTCCTGGGCAGAAGGAGGTAGGTCCCTGGTGAGGCCCCACCTTCAGGCCACGGAGGGCATAAAGGCCAGGGGCCAGGGCTGCTGACCAGAGGGGGAACTTGTGGTGCCTTTTCCGGGCCCATCCATGGCTGCCCATGGACCAGCTGGCATGTACATCCTCCCCTCTGAGGCCCATAAAAGCTCTGGGCTCAGCCAGACCTGAGCAGGGATCAGCTGCAGAGAAGAGCTACCTACTCCAGGGCTCTCCTGAGAGCTCCAGAGACGTGCAGAGACAGAAAGGATGACCTGCCTGCAGAGAGGATCTTCCCACTCCAGAGTCTCCTCTCTGCTAGGAGTGCTTCCCACTCCAGGGTCTTCTCTCAGATAGGAGCTGCACGCTCATTGGGACACCCCTGCAGATTTCCTGTGAGCTGTTCTATTGCTCAATAAAGCTTCTCTTCATCTTGCTTACCCTCTACTTGTCTGCGTACCTCATTTTTTCTGGTTGCAGGACAAGGACTTGGGACCCGCCAAATGGTGGATTTAAAAGAGCCATAACACAAACAGGGCTGAAACATGTCCCTTGTTTGCAACATTGCAGGTAAAGAGAGGGAGAGAAGAGCTAGAGGCCCTTAGGAATCCCAGACCTGGGAGCTCCCCAAGCCAGGGCTATCCCTCTTTGGAGTCCTATAGTGCCTGGCATCTCCAAGCTTCTGGGCACCACTGCATTCTGTGGCAGTAGCTGGGTAAGCTGCTTGCAGTGCCTCTGGTCCAGGTGCAGCCTTGCAGAGAGTCGGCACCTGTGTGGGCACCTGGAGCTGCTTGCCCCACTGGTGTGTCTGCCTGCACAGTTACCAGACCCCATGCTTGTTCACACACACTTTGCTGCTCCATGCGACTTGTCCTTGGCAAGCATGGGATCCAGGTTGGTATTGTGAGTTGAGTGCAGCCTGCAGAGTGGACGGAACAAGCCCAGTGGGCTGAACTAAACTCAGGCAAAAGTGCCACTGGCCAGAGGTTTCAGGCCCCAAAATCCACATCCCAAGGATCCCGTAACCCAACTGTAGGATACACACAGCTATGTGTTCACTGCAGACAGCAGATAAATCTCATTTTAACCTCAGGGGTACTGTCTACAAATAGTCTTTGACTTTTTTCTGTTGTGTACCTCTGTCTTCACTGGTTAATTTTTGTAACTTCAGCATCTCTTGTGTAGCTGAGACTTGAATACACTTGAAGCTGGAAATAGGTGAGCCCTCCCTCTAGGTATTTAGATGAAGGCTAAGGGGCCTTCTGAGTGGAGAAGGTAGGTAGAGGCTTAAACTGTATTCCTAATTTATTTTCAGTTATTTAGGCATATATGCAGAATGGGACAAGAGTCAGAAGGAAACCAAGTTTTCAGGAAGGACTGAAGCTTCCCAAGGACATAAAATCATGAAGAGCTGTAGAGTCTGGTATAAACAGGTGCTTCGGCTGTAAGACCACAGGGTCAAAGGGCAGTGGTTTTGCCAGGATGATGCTGGGCACCTGGAAGTGTCCTTAACCAGCCATCCTGACTGCATGTGACCTACGGAAGGAAAGAGCTGAGTGGAAAAGGAAAGAGATGTCACACTAAACTTGGAATTACTTTGAAATCCACAGCCCATGGAGATGTGTAGCTCCAGGCTGCACTCAACTCACAATACCAACCTGAATGCCATGCTTGCCAGTCTTCCCACAGTGTAGCCTGGAGGGGCAGCCGCTCGTATCACGCAGTGGCTCCTACTTATTTAGAAAAGCTTGTCAAACTCTTTATTTTGGACTCCCAAATACCTGGGGTATAGTTGAGGACTAGGAATAACTTTGCACGGGATTAAAATTCTCAAATGAGAGGGTGCAGTAGAAAGGTTGTAACCTGTGAGAACCTGGTCTTAATGATCTATAACCTCATTTGGACTGGTAGGCTGAAAAGACTCATGGATATTAGGTACACTGAATTTTATTCCATCTTTTAAATTCCCCAGTCACCAAATCTCATCTCCATCTTTATTATTCCAAAGGCCTTGTTTTCTTTCTCCTCCCCAGTCCATCCTGCATATGCCCAATATAGAGAGATACATTAAAAGAGGTCACCATGACATATCGCCACTGGCCATTTTGAAGATTGGCTGTCTTCATAGAAAATCATCCCTTAAGGCAGACTTCTCTAATTGCACCAGTGGACTGTTAGAGAGGAGTCCATCTTCAGTTATTTTGATTGTTGAGCCAACTATACCCTAAGACGTCAAAATGTGTATTGCATTAAAAAACTTTTCTGAAGTTAGGTGGGGCGTTAAGATTTTGCAGGACATAGACATGCACTTAATTAGTTCAGCCTTCAAATAATTATTCTTTAAAAAACTGAAAATTTCAAGTAGCTACAGAATTTCTCTACTTCTTCTCTGGCTGACATTATTTCCAATGTGCAGTGTCCTTACAGAGCCCACTTGCCAAAAAACACTCTTTTTATAAGGTTAAGGTCACATTTCTGCATAGTTAAAACTTTGCTTCAGGGTATGTCCTGACTGCATATAGGTTAATGGAGCACTGCATGTTTCTTACATAGTATTACCTGTATACTCGCTAATACTCAAATTCCAGAGATTCACTGGGGGATGCAAATGGATCCAGCATTCATCTTGAAATCAGGAGATCACAGTTCTAATCAGTAGTGAATAAACTTAGAGAGAAGCTATTAAATTTGTTACATATGTAAAAAGGGAGTAATTATTTTACTAAGAAACATCTCTAAGATTCACACCACCTCTGATATTCTGAACCTAAATTTGAGTATTTACACAGTCTACATAAAGTAAGCTTTTTCATCTTAACAGACAAGGCGGCATGCAGGTAAGGAAGAAAAGGAAGAAGACTGAGTCCCCTCAACTTGAAAGAGCTCGCTGTCAAGGAGAGGGCCATTTACTAGAAGACCTACCTCATTTTAAAAACAGATCAACTACAAAGTGAACCCTTGATGGGATCAGAGATCCAACCTCACGCCAAAATGACCGTGTGTTTAGAGCAATGACGCCAAAGCCGGCCTCTCACCCTGCTCTGCCAAAGGAAACAAGAAGGCAAATCCACAAGTCTCCCGATGTGATAAACTCCATTTGTCATCCTCTCACATGTGCCTCCAAGACTAAACTTGTCTCTTGGTGGCTCCATTTCAGTTAAGTACTTTTAGACCTCAGTCCAAACCCCTTCTCTTAGGATTTGGCTCAAACTATTGATAATCATAAATTTCCATATTTATATTTCCAATCTGTGAGGACTTAAAAAAACTATTATAGAAACCAAGTATAATCTTAAGGAACAGACTGTGTATTTAATTTACACAATGAAACTTGGGATGTAGCATTAATACTGGAACAATATTGAATAATTTAACTGAAGTGTAGTACATTCGTTGTGCTGTAAATCTTTTGCTTGTGTGTTTTGTGCAAAATCACCACTTTAGCCTTGCATAAAAGCTTTTGTTTGGCATTTATAGTCTCCTGTCCCTTTGATATCTCCTCTATTTAAAAAAGTTAGATTTCCTTGTTGCTAGATTCACTTCTAATTAGAGGAGTCATGGCAGCCGAAGACAATGACAATTTAATGGAGTGAAGACGATTCACTATCTTGGGCGGAAAGAGTATGATGTGGTTGGCAGTGCCTTCCACATGCCAGTTAGCTGAGTGCTGTAAATATTAACACCAACACTGTAACAAAGTAGGTGATATGGCTCCGGTTGGCTATTTATTGACTTATTTGGTAAGTTCCAGTACTGTGCTTACAAGGTGCAGGTAGAAGGATCTGTGTAGATCGTGCAGTCTAATGGTGTTCTGTGGACGTGTGTTCATTTCTCAAGAAGTTTTCGTTTGCTAATGGGACTGAAAAAAAATAAGATTCATGCAGGGAGTTTACCGAAGAGTTGCATTTATTCACTTTTCAGGACCATCAATTCTCTGAGGCTGTATTCTTCTCAATGTTTTAAGGCTAAAATATATTTTTTTCATGAAAGATGATAATAGTAGGCGGTAGTTTTGATTTTTAATGTACTTTACACAGAAAAATGAAATATAGCAAATCCACGTCAGCTTCTGTATTATAAGATGTACATCTAAAAGTCTGAGGACCACTCAACTAATTGTCAATTTCATTGTGGGGAAACTGAGGCAGGAGGGCTAACTGCTTGCATGCTGTCACCCAGCTAGTCAGTTCCACTGAAGCCATGTGGCCTTTGATAAGCCCGGATTCTCAAAACACAGCAGGTGTGCAAAGGACAGTATTTGCTATACCTAACAAGTTCAAAGAGTTACCTAGAAACTATTGTTATGCTGTTTTCTGTTTATAAAACTCTTATTTGCAGTCTTTTTGGTGACATGAGAGTGTCAGCAGATATCTGCAAAATGTAAGTTATCTCCCAAAACCCCAAGGAAATGCTATCGAAAGATTCACATCTTCAATAGATTCTAATCTTAGAGAGGTTAATACGGAGGAAAGATTCATGGGCAGTCCACATTTTGTGCAGATGACAATGGCAGCACAAGGTCACCTGAAGTCATTCACCTTTGCAACTGTTTTTGGGTTCTATATTGTCTGCATTAGGCATGGAGACGCCCACCTGGTGCTGTGAGAGGAATGAAAAGGAGTACTGACAAACGTCATCATACAAAAAAGGTTTCAAATCATTTTTGACACCAGAATAAAAGTTAGATTCCCGTGTCTGAGATTTCGAGTTATCTTTCTAAATGGCTCTCTCTAATCGAATCAGCAAACCCTCAGGGAAGAGCCTTCACTTCCTTTCGTTGGTCTGTTAAGCCAAGCACACCAAGAGTGGTCAATAAATAATGCTACAGGAGTACTGGAGGCCAGGGAGAGGGTGTTGCATATTTTGCTTTCGCTTTTTCCTCTGGAAAAAAGATGAATTAAGTGACAGAGTGGCAAAAGGAATAGGCAACAAAGAAACATAACCGGGAACTTGAGTGTGACTCTTAATTTCACTCTTTCAAGCTTTAATGCAAATCCAATTATATATTTGCTTTCAGTTCTGAAGTTGAGAAATTCAGCGTTAGACATTACAAAGCTAATACACAGGTTTCCTAGAGATGATATTGATAATATTTCATGTTTTCCACCTGATTTAATATTCCCACAAGTGAAATACATGGCCTATTATTATTGATATTGTGCTATCCTGGTAGCAAATTTGAAATGTAAGGAAATAGGATTCTGTTCATTATTTTTTATCAGTAAAATTAATGAATCAGACAGGAAGCTGATGTAGGTCTGTTTTATCACTAAGGTGCTAGGAAGTGCAACCTTCCTTTTGTTCTTCCTTTTGTGAAGTTTGACAAATTGTATGGTGTCTATTATTATCTGTCTGTCTCCCTCTCAGGCAGGGCAGGGATTCTATCTTCTCTATTTTCATATCCTCCAAGAGCTAACACAAGCTCATAATATTCCATCAACCAATGAGCACATATTTAAGCGCCTACAGACTGCTAGGGAGTGTGCTGGGTGCTGGGGACTAAAGGAAGGAAGACCAGTGATGAAGACAGATAATTCTGGAAGGTATAATGTAAAAGGTGAGAAGAGTTGAGCTAGGGGAAGTCGGGTGGGGGTGGATCTGTCTGACTGGCTTCCTAAAGGAAGTGATGTTTAAGGGGAAACCTGACTGATGAACAGGAGTTTCCCCAAGTTCTCTTTTTCTTTGTCTTTTCAGGTTACTGGAAAAGCTGGTGAGGTTTGTGGCTGGTATCATACTGTTTAATGTGTCATCTGCTACCATGGTCAATGTGACTCTTACTAATTAGCGTTCAGATAGCACCTTGCATATTGATTGTATGCTAATGCATCTGAGCCAGTTGGCCTTGCTAAGTGACATTCTCATGCTTCTCCAAACGTGAATACTGAAGTAAACCCTGGGTGGCCCTGCTCTGTGGATCATGTATCTCCCACATCTCTACTTTCAGAATCAATTCGTGAATACAGTCTCCTCTCTCCTGCAATGCCCAGATAGAAGTTCTTAATTTAAAATATGACAACAGAAAGTTATTCTGACTCTTGCTGTGAGGTGTGATCCTCACAGTCATTTGAAATATCATCAAGCTGTGTCTCAGAGATGCTCAGGGGTGAAAGAAATATGTGTAAAACCTGCATGTATGAATGGTGTGCATCTTGTAGAGTATGCATGAGCAGAAACACCAGCCTTGTAGAGAGAGAAACACCAGCTCCCCTCTTATTCTGTTTACTGTTTTCTTTCTGTGAAATTTAAAATTGATTCCATGTGTACTATAATGCAAGCAACGGGGCAGGGCTGCTCTCTTTTCACACATTCACACACACACACACACACACGCATACACACACACACACCCCTTCAGAGCTGCCTGCTTAACTTTTCACAGCAACTTCCTCTACTCGGATGGGCTGTGGTCCCTGGGGGAAGCCTCGGCATCTCAATTTGGCAGGGAATCCCGTTCCCATGGAAGTCAGGGCTGCCTTCACACTCTTAAGGAACAGCCCGGCAAGGTTCTCACATATTTGCCTCTGGCTTCGCTACAGAATATGTACACTGAAGGTGTACAGAAGAGGGTCTCCAACACTCCCAACTCATGTTGTGGACTCACAGGCAGTTGGGAACGTCTTGCTCTGAATTTGAGGAAAATTAGATCTATGTGAGTCTTCACCAGGCCACAGCTCAATCTTCTTGCTGCTCTCCATAAATGAATGTTAGCAGCACTTTACATATCAAAACTGTCCAAGTGGGACCTGACCTTTGGGCCTTTGGATCCATGTCGAATTCATATCCATTTAGATCTGACCCCATTTCAAGTGTTCAGAAAAATGAGAAACAATTTTACAATAGCAAAATTGGGCCCTCCCACCTTCCCCCCGCAAAACTGAATGAAATACAAGGAGGAAAACAAATGGAGATATTTGTGAGAATGACTGACTTCCTTCTGCAAACAGAAATGGGCAAGTTATCAGAGTTAAAATTGCCTTATAAAGTATGTTTATACAGCACAAGAGATGATCAGAAATGCATTTTTTGGCACGAATTGTCTTTTATTTCTCCTTTGGGATCTCTCTTTCCGACTTTTTACCCCATCTTTTTTTTTTTTTTTTTTTTTAAGACAGTCCCGCTCTGTCGCCGAGGCTGGAGGGCAGTGGCGTGATCTCAGCTCATTGCAACCTCTGCCTCCTCCTAGGTTCAAGCGATTTTCCTGCCCCAGCCTCCCAAGTCGCTGGAACTATAGGCACATGCCACCATGCCCAGCTAATTTTTGTATTTTTAGTAGAGCAGGGTTTCACCATGTTGGCCAGGCCATTTTTAAACTCCTGATCTCAAGTGGTTCACCCATCTTGGCCTCCCAAAGTGCTGGGATTACAGGCATGAGCCACCACGCCCAGCCTACTCCATCTTTTTGACTCTCTGGCTTTGACAATGTAGGCAGTTTCAATTTCATCATATATGTGGGTTGAAACTTTATTTTAGGAATAATCTGGGATGTAAGAATACCACTGCTTCTTCAAAAGCAGATCATTTTGTGGACTGTACTCAGATATGCAAAACATAGCCTCATCCACTGAGTCCTGCCTCCCAGGGCTGGCGTGGAGTCCACAGTACAGCCTGGTGAGGATTCTGGGTGCGGCTGCAGCGGTAGTGGGCCCTGTCTTGACTGGTGCTCTTTTTATAGCCTACAGAAATGCAACTGATGACTCAACTATTACACCTTGATAAATGAAATAAACAAAATTCAGTCCCCAACACTGGTGAAGATGGGCATTCAGGCAGTATCTACGCTGCAAATGTCCATGCTATAAAGAATCACTGGAAATGAAGAGCTCTGTGCTCCTTCTGTGGTGTTGTTCTGGCAAATCTCCTTTTCCTTCTTCCCCTGGTCTGAAGGATTATTCCTCTTTTCTATGAGAGTGCAGCTGAAGATGCTCATAGTTTCCTCATTTCAAACCTGGAGGCAGGCTGAGGTGGATGCCCCTTCCCTGTGGTTTCCATAGCAAAGTGCTCTGTGCACATCTGGGACTCACATTTCTCTCATTCTGCAATTCTCCATTTCACTAAATAGATTGTATTTCTGATTCCACCACCGTGCCTGGCTCAATCAGTGTACACTGAACAAATCTCTTTTTAAAAGAATGTCATATTCTAGAAATCATGGATAGTATGCTGTATTATCATGGATAGTTCAATCATAGATAGTTCATATGCTGTGTTATTATGGATAGTTCAATCATAGTTCAATGTCAGGTAAGTCAAACAGACTTTGTATAGCAGAGCAGGAGGACTTAATGTACTTTCTTTACGTTGTTTCCACAGGGGAAAACTGTACTGAAAATGCCAAACAACTGAATTAAAAATGAATTTCTGGAACTCAACACTCAAAATCAGAGGCTGTTCAGAGAGCACGTATCTACTGCTAATTTCTAACTAAATGATAGGGCTTCTGCGTCTGAGAACGATGATACTGGAACAGAAATGAAACGTTGCTAGAGGACAGTGCTAGAAGTGTGTGGACAAAACTGTCTTCTTGTTCTAGTCCATGCAACTTCCCTTGATTAATGAGAGCCATGTCTAGGTGAGAAAAGCAATCAGAGGGCTTCAGCTGTGCCAGCATAAATGGAATGCATCAATAGTATTGTTGCTTGCACATGAGACCTATCAGTAAATTATCCACTAAAAAGCAATGATTCTACCTTTTTCATTCATTTTAAATCCTTACCTATGTTTTCACTCCTGGTGCTGACTATTCTCCTTTTTTTCCAACAAGGATATCAATTCACAGTCAAGATGTGGAGCTCTGAGCAGTCTGCTGGTACAATATATACCCAGAAGTGTATATCATTCCTTCTACGTAGGGACTTTTCCACCTGTAATTCTGAATATCGTTTAGGCAGGAGCTAAATGTGATATATGTCAGCTAATGAACTGACTGGCATAGAAACCAAAATCCACCAGGGAGAAAGGCAAAACTACTGACATATTTTCAGCTGTAACCAGCTCAGACTGTAATTGCCTAATGCCTAATAAACTGGGGGGATAAAGAACTGAAATCTCCTTTAGAAATAACTACTTTAGAATTTCATGGGAAAATCTAATAGTAAACCTTGATGTGCTTGGGACTGTGAAAATAATTTAAGTCTTTAACCAGACTTAAATTATATACATAGACATGTATATTATACACACATGTGAAAAGGGAAAAATTGGGCCAGAAAAATAACAGTTATCCAACATTGGATTAAACATATGCTTGAGCAAATTTCCTGAGGGCAAGGATTGTATATTTAAGCTTTCTGGCTGAGAGATGCAGTGTGTGGAAAGTGGCTAGAATCAGATAAACAAGGATCTGAATTCCAGTTCTGCCACCTGCTAGCTGTTGGACCTTAAGCAAATTACTAAACCATTCTACTCTCGACCTCTTCATCTGTAAAGAGGAGAAAATTCTTCCTATTTCCTAGAAATGTCATGGAGAGAGCACTTCGCATATAGTAGGTGCTCAATAAATGAGGCTTACTTCCTCATCCCTTCTTTGCATACTCTGTGGCACAGAAGACACCACTAGGAAGCTTCTAACACTTTCCCCTTCACATACCCTTGGTCAGGAAGCTACCAGCAGATGAAGTGCAATAAAATGAGAGAGTAAACAAACAGAGAGACAAAACGGATCCAGAAACAGGGAACCTGATAAAGGAAAGGAGTGAAGGGATTCTACGTATGGTAGCAGGAGTCGTAGGAGGACAGCTGTATCAGCAGGCCCAGAGAACACCCATTCAGGCTGTGGCTGGGGATGGAGGGCTCCTATGGAGACAGGTTTGTATCAATGTGGAAAATGTATTGAGAAATGTTTCATGAAGCTGTTAGATGGTATGACAAGACAGCCGGAGATTTAGGGAAACTTCACAAACTAAAGAAAAGTTAGGTACATAACCCCTGGATAAGAATTAAACTACAGTATACTGCTTTTCCTGGCAGTAAATACTATTTATCACTTCATAAATTCTGGAAGCACTGATATGAACTTAACTAAATTTTTTATCTGGCTACATCACGGCAAAAGGGAAGAGAAAGAAAGGGTTGAAAATAGAATTAAATCTTCATCTACTATAATAAGATGTAATGGATACTGCCTAAAATGAATTAATCAAGAGGTACCAGGTACAGATGCATTTAGGTACATAATGATCAGTACCAGAAGAAGCAACTAAAAACGATGAAAGCGGTTTCCTCTTGAGACTAAAAAGAGCGAGGGAAAAGGGGCCAGGAAACAGCTTTTGCATTTTAACATTATTTGTCTTTTTAAACTATGTTCACAGGTTACTTTGATAAAGGTAAGACTCAAATTTAAAAATGAAGCTCGTAATTGCATTTTGGAATCATAAAATTCAAAATAATAGAATAAAACTGTAACTAAGGCAGTGAGCAAGATGTGATCACTCAAGGTAAAATCCTTAGCCACAAGTTTGGGTCCAGACTTGCTGTATTACGTCTCCTGTTCCCATGCCCTTCCTACCACACACATACCCCACTTATTACATTTCTCATAGCAGTGAGCATGGTTTGCCACATATATGTGATTAAGTATTTGCTGAATGATAAATAGCTATACCAATTGCTAAATTATTTTTCCATGGTGATTTTGAACGAGTTTAGTCTGGGAAGCTCAGGTGTCATACCTGGAGTTCCTAGTTTTCTTCTGTCTGCAGGAGTAAGATTATCACATATTAAAAGGTTTCAGAAAGCTCTGCCTGTAACCTGATTCTGAGGTAGACACTCCTCAGGTCTAATCCATTTTATACAATGCATGGGTGTGCCAGAGACTCATTTGAAACAACTGATATTTGAGTGAGGCAATGTAATGGGCATTTTAATTATGCATTCCTGTAAGGTTTGTATCTCCTATTCATGGGTTAAGCTAGAACACTGGTTTGCAAACTGACCTGAAGGAACTTACAGTTCTGGGAGGTGCCTTAGGAAAATCCTGAAAAGGCAGCAGGTGATGGAGTGGGGAGGAGAATAAGGGATGAAAGAAGTGTTCTTGCTAAAAGAAAGTGTGAAAATCATTGACATACATCTTCAGAAAACATTATACCTGTAACCACATTATCTCAGCTTCCTAGAGGACAGTCTTTACTGAATTAAAGTTTAATATTCATATATTATGAATATAAATATTCATAAAATTCATATAAGATTTTATAATGCAGCCTAAAAAGATCAACATCAAATAATATTCAGATAAGATTTTACAATGCAGCTTAAAAACAGAAATATCAAAGTCAACAGTGTCATGGTGTCTTTCCAAAATTTCCAGTAGAAGATTCCATCATGTTACCTAACTCCCCCAATGATAAATGTACCTTTGAATTTATTTCCGGGAAAAAATTTGCCTCCATTTAATGAATGTGTATGGCTTTCATATATTTTTTAAAACAAAACAAAACTGTATTCCCACATCACTCCTTTTGACTTTAGCTGCTTGGAAACTCAGATTTAAATGAGGACTCACTTTTGGAAATCACACATTGCAAGTATCTGCTAACATTTAATTTGTATTATTTTATTGGAGGGTGCTTATTTGCCACAAGAGGCAAGTTAATGTTTGTCAGTTCCCTGCAAGACGCAGGCCCTGTGTTTGTTGTATACTTCATGGGTTATTTCATGCACCACGGAAAATTTGCAACGATCCTGCAAAATAGGTATTGCCATTCTAATTTTACAGATGACACAGCTTAGTTTCAGGGAATTGAAATAACTTGGCCAGAGTCACATAGACTTGAAGATACTGACAACATTTTTGGAGTAATATATAATTTCTCAGTAATGTATATTTTAGATTTAAATTAATATAAAAATTATTCAAACCCATTTCATTTCCTTTGATTTTAAGATTATAAAATCAATAGACAGGCTACAGTCTATAACATATACACACACTCCCACTGCAAAACTTCTTTCCCTTCTTTCCTTTGCCCTGCCTTTTTTCCCTTTTTTCTTTGCCTGTATATTGACAGTTTCTCTCAGGTACTGTGTTTGCCCTTGGTGATACAAAGATCAATTACATATAGACATGGTTTCAAGGAGCTTGAAGTCTAGTGGAGGAGTTATAGTATGGACTTAACTACAACTCAAGGTAGAAAGCAATGAAAGTAATGACAGATGCCAAATGCTTTGTGAGTTCAGAGAGGGGAAAAAGAAATTTCATGGTCCCAACCCTCCAGGAGGTCATAGTTCAGTGGACCACAGACCTAAACAAAATTATAATACAGCATGATCAGAACTATACTGAAAGGTTTGCACTGTGCTGTGGGTACTAGAGGGAGAAGAAACTAACTTTGTTTCATGAAAAGGGGTAATTACAGCAACATGGACACTCAGGGAAGGGGATGGAGGGGGTGAAGGGCTGGGGTTCCAAGATACCAGCAGAAGTGCCCAAGGAGGTGGGCGGGATGTCATAGCCAGTAGGGATCAGGCAGTGGAAGGACAAAAGGCATTCATAGTGAGGAGAGCTGATGCTGTGAAGTCAAGCCCCACGAAATGATTGGATCTGCAGTAAAGCTGCAATTCCAGGAAGAAGGCCTGGCAAAAGCAACAGAGACAACTGGAACCCCAGTTACTGGCCTCATCCCTAAGGAGTATGGAAAAGGCAGAATTGCTTACACACACTGTCCAATTACCATCTGGAGGGACAAGGTAGCTGGAAAGGAGGAGGTAAAAAGGAGAATTACAGTGTCAAAGCACAAAGGTAGCGGCAATGGAGGCAGAGATGTGGATGGTCATGCCGTGGCGTCAGCAGTAGCACCTGGGAAGGGAGATAGAAAGTGTGCTGACTGCAAAGGTTCTGAGCCTGGTTCATAGTGGGGCTCAAAGGGGTACAAGAGTTAATGGAAAGTCATTTTTGAAGAATGCTGGGTTTTGAGCATGTTTGAAGATAGAAAGGAGAGAGTAAAGATGTAAAACGCAATGACTGATGGAATACATCTTCTGGGGCAAGAGCTGAAGTTCAATGTTGGCCTCTGAGAAGTGGCACTCGGGGCCCAAGGGAGAGAATGGGACAGAGAACGGGTAAATTCTTGACATTCTGAGGTCAGCAGGAGCTGCTCCCTCCAGTGTGTTCTCTATCCTGCTACTCGAGTGCCTTTTATAAAGGGCACTTTGATTCACTGACATTCAACACATTGGAATTAATCAATTATCTTTTGCCAGGCACAAGTTATATTTCTGCTTAAAAACAATCTATGCAGTTTTTTTCATGACTTTCCATTGCCTTCAGGATGAGAGAAAAAAAGTCACTCGGAGTATCTCAATGAAACTCTCTTACTTTACTTTCACCCATATGATTCTTCAGAATATAGGCCACTCCAACCCCCATCAATAGCGCCTCTTCAGAATTCCATCCCATAGATTTGACCCATGGGTTAGCTGAGAGGGAATTCCCTGCTTTCCAGCTCTGACAGTTAGACCTGGAAGGACTAGGACTCAAACTAAGACTAGGTCCATGGGCAAATGGTGTTTAGAGGGCAGACTTGGTATACAGGAAGGTGGAAGTGCTAGCTCCTGTTCCCAACTCCTGTGGGGAGAGGGGCTCTTAAATCCCCAGAACAGAAGAAAGGATCATAAGGCAATGGTATAATTTATTTGTCCACTTGTTCAACAACTATGTTTTGGCTTCCTGCAACATAGTAGGTGTGTTACAGGTTGGAATACAGGGTGAATAAGACAGATGCAACCCCTATATTCAACGAGCTTACAGTCTAGTTGGGGAAGATTCACGAGAACAAAGATATATGAGGGGTAATACATGCTCAAAGAGAGGAAGCAGAGGGATCTACCAGAGCAAATAAGATGGGGGCTAATCCAGACTGGGAGGCCAGGGAATGTTTCTGGGGAAAATGATGTCTTAGCTGAGACTGAAGAAAGTTTAGGATTAGGTTAGCCAAGCCTAGTAGAGCAGAAGAGTGTTCCAGTCAGAAGAAACAGCATATTTGAAGACCTGGGGGTGAGAGAAAGCATGACACTTCTCAGGAACTGAAGGACATTTATTATGAAGGTTGCCAAGTGCAGAGTATATATGAGTTTGGAGAAAGGATGGGTAGGAGTCAAGGGAAGAGAAAGGCTGGGAATGAAAACCAGTGACTTTGGAGAGCTTGGCAGAATTCAGATAATACAGGGCTTTATAAGCTCCATACGGAGCTGGACTTTCTCCTGAGAAAATGAAGTCTATTTAAAAGTTTTATGCAGGTGATGACATGATCAAATTCCTATTTTAGAATCCTCACTCTGGTTCCACATTGGCAAGACTGGGAGGAGGCAGGCCAGGTAGCAAGCATGAGAAGCAAGTTAGGACAATGGTCAGAAGCTGTTCTGGATATGTTTTGCTCAAGGGCATGTCCATTTAGGACTCATTCATCTATGCCACAGACTGAGGGATGTGGAGATGGGCTGGCCAGCTTATTAGTTCTCATGCCCCTTCCCAGCATGGATCCTCTCCCAGGAAATGTCCCTTCATCACTGCTGCCAATAATAACTCCAATGGTTACGTGTACTCACTCCTGCCCTTTCAAGGACTGCCATGAAACAGTCTCAAGAAGGTCAGGGAAAACAGGCTAGTTCAAAATTGGTCTATAGGGAAAGGGACAAAGAAGAGAGAGTACAAGCTAAGGTGAGAAAGAACTGCGCAAAGACTCAGAGACACAGTAGAAATGTGAGCCAAAGACCAAAGACCACACTCCTGTGCTCACCCACACAGACCTGTGGACTACCAAGTAGGACCCGATAAGCTCCCTGTTTATGAAATTCATGTTTCATAAAGGCAGAGCTGAACTTAAGACCCTGTGGAAAGGAAACAGTGGAAAATGCTAGTGGTTAAGGGTGGAGGGAACTCACGGTAGAATGAAGGGGAAACAGATCAACCATCCCCATTCTTTCAACCTCGGGGACTTTGAAAACTTGATTTTGCAGGATGCACAGGGAAGTAGTCATTGGCTTCCCTCTATTATGTTTGACTTAATTTACTGCTTGGAGAATTAGGCACCACTTTATTGTTCACATTCATTGCATCAAATGCAAACATTGAGCTAGAGTTCTCTAATTAGTATCCAGAGAGCTGCCTAGTCTGTGCGTATGTGTGTATGTGTTTAAGTTTGGTTTCTTCTGCTGGAAACACAATGTAAAAGAGTTAAGATGATTCACTGACATTACATCTCTCTGATCCCAGTAGTCTAAACATTTGTACAGTCTTCTGTTTGAAACCCAGAACTCCTTATAGTAAACACCTTCTGAATCTCAAGTCTTTGTGCCTGACTTTAATTAACCATTAATGTGCAAATTTACTGATGAGTGCACTGGCTAAATGGGTTTTTGCCTCGTTTGGATTTCACAAAAAGAACCGCCACCCCCTTCTACCAAACTGATAACAACTGACATCTGATTAGAAAAGGCAAAACTAATTAGAATGAGTGCAAAGGGGATTGTTTGAGTCACCTACATTAATGCACATTACAGTTAAATATCTGTCAGATTTTCCATTAACCCTCTTGCATTTCCATCTCCAGGTTCAAATCTATTTCTTAACCCTACACCCTTTCTTTCTCTAGCTGGAAACTTGGTATTCAACAGGCTAACTTACCGACTAATGCTTTAAATGCACAGCTCTTATTGATGGATGTGACACACAGACAAAGACCTTGGAATGAGAATAACAGAAGCCATTCCCCTAACTGTGGAGTTGAACTGTACGTATTATGATCCCAAGTCTAACATGTTCTTCTTGCTATTGTGTTTATTTCTTTATTGAGGGATATGAGTTAATTGTTGCTTTACACAAATTCACACCATTGTGCTCTGCGCTATTACATACTAGGATAACAAAATAAAACAAAAGAAAGTAGAATATCCAGCAAATAGAGTTCTATTCTGTGAAAGCTTAAAATAACATGTTTAAAATGAAAACTTGTTGACTTAGGGGAAACGTCCACATGATTTTTGCTCACTTCTTATATAGAATGGACTGTTAAGGATTGAGAAAATGTAATGTAATCACCCAATGGGAATTCATGAAGTAATAGGGACAGACACCTCCTTCAGATCAAAAGCTCAGCCAGGGAAGGAACCATGTTTTCCTGATCTTTTAGATTATATGGGTATGAAAGGGGTCATTTAATCTTTTTATCTCCAGTTCCTGGCACATTGTAGGTGCTCAATACATTTTCATCATATGAATGAATGAAGCAAGAATTATGGTTTCATCCCATTGTGAAACTCTAACAGTGATCCTAAAAAGGTTCTTAAATTCAAATGGATGATGTTAAAGAGAAAGAGAATGAAAAAAAATTTCTTTATTATGTAAAATACCTAACAAAACTCCAGAAATGTTTGCTTTAAAAATTAAACTGCATTCTCACTTCTTTGTTTTTTGTTTTTTTTTTTTTCCTATTTTAATCTGGGAACAGAGGTACCAAGAATCCCAGCAGCAAATCAGCCTAGCAACAGAAAGAAAAATAAGCCTGCAATATGATGAAAATAGCTCAAATTGAAAACAATCTGATTATTTAATTTTTTAAAAACTGAAAATTGTATGCTTCCATTACTGCACCATAATTTCTTCTTTGTTCTCAGGTGTAGCATCAGTGTTAAGAACTGTGCCTGGCAAATAGCAGGCAGGCAATAAATATGATTTTAAACAAGTGAATAGAAGCTCAGCCAGAGCTAAGAACAGAGCGATATTCACTAAGTTCATGACTCCTGGTAGGCAGATCAGGAAACAGAGATGTGTGGATTCAGATAAGGCAAAGTCAGTGTGAATTTGGCCAACATGTATCATAAAGAAGGCCCTGATATCACAACCCAAACCATCTCTACCTATTTCCTTAATTTAGGCAGCATAGTAATTATCAGTCCTGGATGTAAAATTAGGGTAATTACTAACTGTAACCCTGAGCAAGTGATTTGATCTTTCTGAGCATCAGTGTCACCACTTGTGAAAAACAGTTGATCATATCTACCATTTGAGTATTCGTATAAGGCACAGAGTTAGTGCTAATGTTAAGCCAATCAACAGAATAACAACAAAAAAACAAAAAAGATACCAAGTTCCTCCTGCTGATTTTCCAGTCATGATTCTTCAATACTAATTACATCGACATATGTATCTGGAAATTCACTTTGCATCCTGGTCAAGAACTGGTTCTATGGAATATTAAAGACAAATTTTTCTTTCCTTTGCAAACTTAAAAGATAAATCGTGAAATGTTAAAGATAAAATGAAAATGTAAACATAATGCTCCTGGCCTCCCACTGACAACACACAATATGTCTGTATCAACCTTGTTCCTTCTTGCCAAAACTCAGCCAAGGTGAGTTATAAAGATATCATCTAATGGTCAAGAGTCATTTGCAGTGATCACCTAGCATCTCTTGAGTCTCTATTCCATCTTCACTACAGATTTCATGCCATTATATTTACCCTTGACCGCAGGTATGTCACCATTTTTTTTTTGGCCTCCTTGAACAAGTTCACAATATACTGACTAATTTTGTTTCTCAGCTTCTGTAGGACTTTGGCTTGGTTTTGTCTTTGGCCCTCTATGCTCCTGACTTCCTGTACCCTATTCTAGCCTATAAACCCAAACTCTGGCACCAGCCTAATTTGGTGACCCTTCAGCCAACCTCTAGGATCCAGTGAAGGAGTGGCTTGGATGTTATATTACTATAAAACACTAAATTCATGATTATTTTCTCATTGGAAAAGGCATTTCCAGCTGATACAAGATTTCTATTTCTTCTCTGGCAATTTCATTGGACAATTATAAGGACTCAGAGGTACTGTCAGCATAAGAGAGTTACATTGATTTCTCTACTGCCTCCCAGGCCAATTTGGAAACAATTTTCTGGGTGTTCATTCTTAAGATCGGATATATACAATACTACCTTAAAGAAGTGGGGCAGAGAACACTAGGAGATGTGCCTGATTTACACCGAGGGTATAATATGGTGTAGTGAAGGATATGATGTAGTGAAGGAAAAGCTTGGCTAGGAAGAGAGAGCAGGGTGAGGTTATTAATATATGATTGAGTAGCTTGGCTTTAAACTAAGGAGGCAATGTACGAATTTATGTTTCAGTCATAACAAACCATCCATTCACTGGCTGCCTTCCCTCCAAGAAGTTTTAGAGATGGGAGAATTCTAAACCAAATATAGAATCCACTTGAGTTGCATGGATCCAATGTTAGAAAATAATTCACACTTTTAAGTGACTGATTATATAGCTCTGAAAAAGATCACTTTTTGGTTAAAGAGGTAAGCACTTTTGGCTTAAACCTCACGAGCCCTGATCAACGAGTAACTCTTTCACAACTTAAAGAAGTGTTCAGTGACTTGAAGATAAATCAGAAACATATGCGTTGCCTCCCTGTCTTGCCCTCTCCCTTAATCCTCAAATCAGGAAGGGAAGAAAATTATAGCAAGAGGTATCTCCATTTGCCAAGCTACAAATATTAGCAAGACAAGAGTCTGTTGAAGACATTTTGTAAAATACCAAACAGTATTTGTTCTCCCAGTTTCTAGGGAAGAGATTACTTAAAACCACCCCAAGCATGGAACAATAGGATTTATCAAACAATTTTATTATGCTGCATCCATCTCTCAGACATCATTTACCTCTAGGAAAACAGAGGTAGGTACACAGTAAAGGCGAAGGGGCATAGGAATGTCCCTCATTCAGTCTCTAGCTGAAAATGTGGATCTGTCTGGGTTCAGAGTTCTGACGGGTAAAGAGAAAGTCACCTTTGCACATCTATGGGGTAAACTGCAAGCAACTGATCAACAAATTCAATCTATTAATTTGTAGCAGAGAACCAAGATTTCCATCAATCACAAGGCTAAAGAGCTCCAAGTAACAAATCCCATAGTAAACAGTCCTATGTTTGACACAAAGTGAGTATGACAAGCAGAAACACAAAAATACATGACTAGCATTTTCCTTTAGGATGTTTTAGTTGACAAATTTAAGAGTTGCTTAATTCCAAATCCCCCACCCTACCCATGATTTTGGTCATGAGTAATGGAGATTTAGCTGTTCTGGCATGAGAATAGACATTTGTACTGTCTTTATAGATGGTAGAGTTAAACACTCTCTCTGAGTTGAGAATACATGCCAACACACTAGATGAGACAGTAAGAATCAGAAACTTAAAAGTATGTATATCAAATAAAAGTTGCTTCTCAAAATAAACATCTTAAGAAGGAGCTCACTTTCTTTAAGTGCCTTCAGAGAAAGCTCACACACCGCACTTGCAATGCAGTCTTGCCACATCATAGTTATCCCTTGGTTTTGACCTAAAGCAGCATGACCTGGCTTGACTGTTTGCAAAAATTGCCTTGATAGGATGAATGTTATAGTGTTGGTAATAATCTACCAAATGCGCTTTAAGCCCTGGAGACAATCCCCAGAGAAAACTCTATAGCTGTATTGAACAATAGCATCATTATTAGGATGTGTACCCTTCCCTCCTAAATGTGAATGCTTTTCAAAGGTAATACTTACTTGACTACACAGCTGTAGTATACTTGCTGAAAACTCAGACACATGACTTTGGAATCATATGTTATGGGATTATTGAGTTGGAAGAGACAATGTGGTTCAGTCTATAAAGCTGGGACAAAACTTTAAATGGGTGGCTACTCTCTGCACAGAAGAGAGGTCCTTAACTTGAAATGCTGCCACATTTCCATTACTTTTTAAGGGCCTTTTGGAAGAGATGAAAATTACCTCCTTATCATATGTGTCATATGCCCTAGGAGAATGTAAAACATTATCTAAGGCATTGGAAGATGTTTGCTGATTTGGCCATCAGCACCCATTGGTGTGCTTGGGTCCTAGAAACTTGGGTGGGGACTAAGAGGTCAGAAATATGGTTTACAGTTGCTGATATCAGCAGTGTCTCTGGAAACAGGACAGAGGATGTTGGAGGTGGCAGGGAGGCTCCCAGAAAATGACTGATGGGGCACTGAAGATCTATATTTCCTATTGTAAGTTGTTTATTTTGGTTAACTCCATAATGTTTACCCTCAGGAAGGCTAACAATTACACAGGTGTGTGTGTGTGTGTGTGTGTGTGTGTGTGTGTTTGTGTTTAAAATTCTTTAGCATCTCTAAAGAATAGAGATTTAGGATATGTTTTTATCCCAAAGGACTTAATCTGCTATGTAGATTATGTAAGTAGGAGTCAACATTAGCAGAATATTCTTTTTAAGAATTCCACAATGATCTATAAAGACCCCAGCATATCCTACCTGTGACCTGTAGATCCTAGTGGCTAAAAGTATAGGCTTAGAAGTAGATTATCAGAACCCTGTAGCTGCTACTTATTATCTGTGTGACCTTGGAAAAGCTATTGAGCCTCCCTGTGCCTCAATTCTGTTCCTGTAACATGGAAATAATGGCATTTCCCTCAAACAGATGAAACGAGATGCCATAAGTAAGGGAGGCTGGTTATAAATGCTAACTTATTGCTATCTCATTATTTATAATTTTCATTTTTATAGTCAGAAGTCTGGGCCTAGAAAGGGTAAACCGCAACACACTCAGGCTGCTGGATCATGGAAGAATGAAGGATAATTCTCTTTTATTTCCCCAATACTCTTTATGTTAGGATTTGGGATTTACTCCAATGCCTCTCCTATACCATAGCAGTGCTTGTTTAAAAACAACATTTGGTGGTTTATGCCTCTTGCCATAATCATAATAGTAATCAACTTATTCTAGACTCTGGGCTGAGAATTACCTCATTTTATTTTCAATACACCCCTAAGATATTTTCTTTTCACCCCTATTGATAGGTGAGGAAATAAGTGTAGAGAATTTCAGTGAGTTCCTTGAGGTGACACAGCTAGGACTGTCAGAGTAAGAATCTGAACCTACATTCATCTAAATCAAAGTGCCTACATACAGCATTAGAAAATGGTACCACAACTTGCTTTTAAATGCTCCCAAAATTGCCTGGGTTAAAAGAGAAATTTTGTAAAAAAATATATGTGTGTGTTTGTGTGTGTGTGTATGACTCCAAGTCCATTCTTCATAATCCATAATTTTTTAAAAACCCACTTCTTAAGTGGAAAAGAGCTGAAAGCGGTCCTTAGTGCCTAATTTTTGAATCCTCGTTGAGTCTGGTGTTCTGGCCAACATCTAGGGCAAAGGTTAGCCTGGACAGAGTTTGTGGTGTTTGTGGCATTCTTTTCTGGGCAGTAGCCATGAAAACTACTCTAGGAATGTTGTTGGAATTAGGCTCTGTACCATCCCACTGTCCTGAGATATTATTCTGACATATTATGTGCTATCTTTGGGCTTAGGCAGATAACGTAGACCTGTCAAATTACACACACAAAGCAATATTCAAAGTTCCTTCCTTCCTTCCTTCCAGGAAGAGTCTTTTCTTTCAAGTTCCCTGGGGATCAGGGCTTACTCATCAGTATGTGCTCTGGAGGCACAGAGCTATGTCTTCATACTGCTCATATCTGGGGTGGAATAAACCTCTGTTTTATGTTAACCAAAGGACATAAGGTAACCAGAGATTTTTTTTCTCTGTTTATTCGTGATGATTTCATCCTTTATCACTTAACTCAGGCATTACTTTTCCAGAAGCCTTCCCTGATTTCCCTGTGCTGGGTCAGATACCCAAACTCTGTGCTCTCATATCGTTATTCTTTCTACCTCGTATTAAAATGGTAGTTTAAAATCCTGTCTCTCTTTCCTTACTGTTCTTGCAGACAGGGATCATGTTTTATTTAGGGCTGATACTCGGTCCACATGCATCACAGGGAGTCATCGCAGGACTATTATGATGGATTGGGCATTTAGATATTCTAGTTGGTTGGTGCAGGTATAGATCAGTCATGTAATACTCAATCCCACCTCTGGCTTTATTCCAATAACTTAGCATAATTATAACATCTTGTACTCAGAAAGTGCATGCTGACTTAATGACTAATTTACTGCCTGGATAAATGACCATCTGATTGACAACTGGATATGTCACTAATGGCACATGTTATAATGCTCTATTCTGAGTAAGACCTTTGATCATTACAGATCACAATGACAGTAATGGCTCTACAAGGAAGTACCAGCCCTTGCCCCAGACTCCCCAAATGAATCAGGCTTTATGAGGTCTTCATATGACTCCATCAAGACCACTACTGTCTTTGGTCTTGATCTTGTCACAACATAAACATAACGGTAACCAAAGCATAACAATCAAGCTAAATGGTCTCTGGGAACTCTGTATTTGGGGAAGTAGAGCTGCCCTTACCTGTCTTTGTTGTTGGGAGACTTGATATCCCATTCCTGCGATGGGCTGATTCTGCATTTGCTGAAGTAGGATCTTTTGCTGCAGTGGCAAAGGTGACCTTAGCAAAGGCTGGCTTGGTAGAGATTGGGTGGGCTGAGAAGATGGCTGTTGCTGCTGCTGCTGCTGCTGCTGCTGCTGCTGCTGCTGCTGTTGCTGCTGCTGCTGTTGGGCTGAAATTGAGCTCTGCTGCTGTTGCTGTTGCTGCTGCTGCTGTTGAGCTGAAATTGAACTCTGCTGCTGCTGTTGCTGCTGCTGCTGCTGCTGCTGTTGCTGTAGGGTGTAGTGTAGGAGAGAAGGCTTGTTCTGGGAAGGCAAAACAGAAGGCATCTGCTGGTTTGCTTGATCTGAGTTAAAGTGAAACAAAGGCTTGGTGTTGCCCTGACGGGGCTCCATGGCTGGGTGCGGGTTGTTAATAAAACTTCGACTGAGATCCTGAGGCTTTTGCTGCATGAGCACATCCAGGTGCCCACCCTGGGCCGAGGGGCTGGCCTTGTACATGTAGTTAGCCATTACTTTTGACTGGCTGCTGCCGCCAGCTACCCCAGGCATAGGGGAGCTCTGTGGGCTGAATGTCTGCTGACCAAAAGAAGGACTGGGAATTTTCTCCTGCCCAAATGGACCTGGGGATGGTCCAGCAGAAGAGGACAAGGCTGACCAGTTGGTAGGCTGGTGCTGCTGCATCCGGGCATGCTGCTGACGATTGGCAGCTATCTGTTTGAGCTGCTGGGCATGAGACACTTCCTGCCAGCTTGGCAGGGCCCGGCTTGCTCCTGAACCTGTCTGAGGCTGAGCCTGGCTCTGAGGGACTGAAGGGATTGGAGACGAGGTGGAGAGGGCAGAGTTGGCCATGGAGAATGCGGGGCCAGCTGATGGGGGCCTCAGCTGAGGAGAGCCTGAGGGTCCCTGAGTCAGGCCCGGTGAGTATTCACTTTTGATCACGATTTTCTCCATCGGTAAGGAGGGCCTAGGTGTGCTCCTCTGACTTTGCTGACCCAAGTCAATGTTAAATGGGTCATCCTGCTTTATGGTGGCATTGATCATGTTCTCCAGTTCAAGGTCACTCATGGGAGGCACAGATATGTTGGTCAGTTCATTGAACAGTTCCTGCAGCTCAGGATCCATCAGTTGTTCGCCAGGGTCATCTCCGTACCTATTAGAAAAAATATTCTCTTGGGTCATTTGACCATCCATGTGCTTACTGCAAGACAGGGTCTCTCCCGGCTCCTTCTTTACCTCCTTTAAGCCCATATTAAACAGGCCATTGCCAGGAGAATGTGTATGGGATGACAGAGTGTTAGTCTTTCGCAGGGGGGCTTGGCTCATAGGCAAGCTCCCTGACATAATCTGACTTTGTCCGTTATTTACTTGGAGGCCACCTTGTCCTGCAGAGAGATTCTCTCCAACACGAATTCTTTTGATATCAAGAAATGAGTTGTCCACAAAGCCATTGGGCCGCTTGCTGTTGGCAGGAGACAGGTTAACTACCTGTTTTCTTTTCAAGGAACCCTGGAGCTGAAAGACAGAAGGGAATAAAAAGGAAAAATATGAGATATTAATCCAGTTATGCTTCTAATAAAAAGTGATGTGATATTTAAATGTTTCTTCTATTTATACACAAGATTCAGTTTTTAAAAAAAAAGGCACAAAGAGAGCAGAAATGAATCACAGCCTGGAAAATAATGAAACTCTCAGTAGCACAAAGAAAACAAAATAAAATATTTCTGGAGGAGGAGGTCAATTAGGTTAGAGGTCACAGTGGTTCCCATCAGTGGTTCATAGGTCAATGAATAAGATTCCTTCAAATATAAGAATTTATTCACAGTACCTAACCTTAAAGCATTGTTATTTTCTGGAGCAGGCCAAAATATTCCACATACATGCACACCCAACCCCTCACACCTACAGATGATCGGAGTGTGCACAATTTTAACCAAGATAGAAAACACTCGCAAGTATAAAGCTGGGACCAAATCTCTAGTCGCTTTTTTTCACAGACTCAACCCCTTCATCACTACTATCCTCTAAGTAAGTAATTAGAATAGTTCTCAAGTCTAAGAAGATACTCTATTATTGTTCATCAGTTTTTCTTCCTATAATTCCACTGCTTTGCAGCCAAGCCCATGTAGCAAAAGCCATCAGATGATCCTTCTCATATGAGGTACTTTAAGCACTGATTTTTCTGGTAATTCATTTCTTCTGTTTTCTGTATCTAAATCTTATTACCAAAATGAAAGTGTTCAGTGGTCAGGCTCTGGAATCAGACTAAACTGGGCTCAAGTGCCAATTTTGTCACTGGGTGCTATGTGATCTCAGCAACTTGCCTGAGCCTCAGTTTTCTAATCCAGAAAATGGGGACAATAGCACTTAACTCATAGAAAGAAATGAGATAATGCATATAAAAGTTTAGAAAGTGCCTGTTATGGTAACAACTCAATAAACAACAATTTATATTTATTTATAGTAAGTATGGCTTACTATATTCTGAAAGGGAAGTGTGTCTCTGAACAGGAAGATGTATAAGTTTTTCATGAATTAACGTTAAAGTGCTTCATTCACAACCTAGCAATCAGATTATACTTTATGAGCCTTGAAATTTACAGAGAAAGGCTTAAGAGCCATATAATCGCACTAATTAATTAAAAAGAAACATACAACATTCATCATTGATCCTCAGATCCTTGTGGATTTGTGTCTAAAGTGAGAGACCCTATCTATCAAAATGTGGATTTCCCAGTGCGGCAGACCCACTGAAATTATTCAGTGTTTGCTCAGCCTAACTGCAAAATACCTGAAGCAAAAAAGACATTTCCCAGATAGAAAATTCTATCACTTCTCCTTTCTTCTCTTCTCACTCAAGCCTACTTTCTCACCTGCCTGAAGATTTCTAGGTAGGCTAATCAAGAAAACGGAATTAACATAACTGAGTATACATTACATACCAAACACTTGAATATGGTTACTTTATTTCCCTTAATCTGCATAACAATCCCATTAGGAAAGTATTATTACCCTTAATTTAAATAAGAAAATCAATACTCAGAGAGGCTAAGTAACTTGTCCAGGATCACACAGCTAGCAAGTGGGCTTTAACTCAAGGTCTGTGTGGTTCTAAAGCCTATGCCATTTATACTCTAACATGCTGGAATTAGCTCGTTTAGTGCAAGGTCAACCTATGGTCAACCTAGTATGAAGGCAGTAAGTACAGAGACATCCTAGATTTCAAGTAAAATGATGAGGAATATGGGAATGGCCAGGATGCAGTATAGGGCTGGATGGGAAAAATCTGCTTTTTGTCATCTGGCTCATCAATACTTGTTTCAGTCATCCCTTATCTGTAGTTTTGCTCACACACAGGTGGTAAATAGTTATGGTGAATGTGCCATGTGGGTAAAATAGATTATAACTTTATATCATTGCTGATTGGTAATCAGAGAAAGGAACCTGGCCCAAGGCCGAGTGATTAGTCCCTTTCATGGGAATATTGGAATTGGAGAAAGTGAGACCAGGCTCTCTTTAGGTGGCTGTATAGTGATCTACAAAACTTGTGAACTGTTGTTTCATTATGTTAACTAGAGCCATAGAGAAGCAAATCTGTAGAAAGAGAGAAAAATGAAGCAGAGAAGAGACACATGTTTTAATATAATTCAGGGGCCTGTTTCCAATCTCAAGTCCACTGTGCATTTCTCTTTGTTTTCCTCGATGCACTGATACACTATGGAATCTTTATAATGAATTTCCCTGTTGCTTAAGCTAATATAAATTGGACATCTGTTACTTTCAACCAAGAGTTCTAACCAAGTTCCCTGAGACTTCGTGTTCAGTGGAGAACAATTTGCACAAGGGGCTGGGCATGCTTTGGACCCAGGTGTGAAGCATCCCCTCTCCCCCATCTCTGCCGTTTCTGCGTGATTTGCTGACACCTAATCTTGTCTACTCACTGGTGTAGACATCTTCACAGAACATAGCCAGCCATCACCACATTCAGCAGAAACTCAAAGTTGCCACTGTCTGTCCTCATGGGGCCAAGAACACAGACCAGAGAGAGTCAGCCATGTTGCTTCCAATTTATTTCAACATCAATTGCATTTTGAAGGTTCTTTCACAACTAGGAAAGAACAAACAAAGGAGTACATTCTTTTTCCAAATTTGGGTTATCACCTTTGATTTATTTTCCACTGCTTTGAAAAAACCTGTTCAGCCAGATTCTCTCACTGCTCTGGCCACTCCCTGGGCACTGCAGTCAGTACACACTCTGGGAAACAGCACTCACACTTTCTTTAAGCCATGAGGGTTGTAGAGACAGTCGTGATAACTGTATAATCATGAGTCATTTACTGAAGGCCTGTGTGTGAGATATTGTACTAAGCACTTTATATGGATAATCTTATTTAATTCTCACAGCTCTCAGAATCTTCACAACACTATATAAAGTTGATACCATTTCTCCCCCTCCCCCACTTTGCAGATGAGAAAACAGGTTTAGAGATCGAGTATCATTTCAAAGGACAGACAGAGTAAGCAATGAAGCCAGGAATCAAACCAGAGATTCCTACTGCAGAGCCTGTGCTCTGTGCTAAGTACCACCCTAGGCCCTGATGGAGGTAAATGGTACCCACGCCCGTGTTTTCAGGAAGCCAGGGATCTCACACTGATTCTGCCATTAACTTGTGTTGCTACTTCAGGGAAAATATTCTACTTTTCTGGGCCATAGTTTTCTTCTCCTTTATAAATGGGATTATCTCTCAGATCATTATCCTGCCCAAAGTCAGAAAATAACAAGCACTAAGGGAGGGAAGTTTGTGTTCTATGCACGCTGTGTGGTGGTGTAAGGTCACCACCAAGCACAGCTGGAGGGATTCCTCAAGATGGGGGACAGAAGAAGTGATGTGTGATTTCGTTGGGATAAAAAACATCCATCAGAACTTCACCGGGCGTGATACTTTACCAAGAGAATTTTGCGGATAGGCTGTGCCCTGCCTTCTAGCAGTTTCTAATCTAGCTGTATCACTGAGGCCCACTGAATGCATACATGCAGTAGGCACCAAGCTACTGGCATCAGCACCATACAATCTAAATGATTCTCAAGCATCATTTTTTGCTTTGAAATATTTCCTCTGCTGGACTAAAATTCTTCTATTAGATACATGGGTTTGAATTATGGTACAGAGTCTCTCAAAATAGAAATACTCCCTAAGCAGTAGAGGAGGAATACAGTCATTCATACTTCAAGGAGAAATAGTTTATGAGAAAATTCAATGCCAACTTACCAGAACAAGGATAAAGCCCGAAGGCAACAAGACCTAATCAGGGGAAAGGTGTGGAATAAGGGCAAGAGTTTAAATGGAGAAGGATGGGGCCAGGCGTATGGGAGTTGGGAGCTCCACACTGTGGACTCCCCCAGTGGCTGGGAGAAAAGAGAAGGGGAAGGGAGGAGTATTAGGGCAGCGATGTCCTGAGGGGCAGCGGGACCCAAATCTTCCAGAAAACACTTAACCACACTTGAAAGGCAAAGGGAAGACTCTCCAAAACAAATCTTCCACCCAGGGCTGACCTACCCATTAGGCATGGGAGACACAGTGCCCAGTGCTCACAACAGGTATAAGGACCAACAAAAATGGATTAATTTATTTTAGAACAGAAGGGGAAAAAATGAGAGTTTAGGTTAAAGAACTGTTTCAATATATGTTAATTTATTTATGTTCATGCCAACATGGTCATAAAATATAATTTTTAATATTTTTTCAAGGAATAAGGGACTTAAAAGGCAAGAGTGCCTATGGTCTATGAAAGCCTCTCGCCTCTTAACTACTGTGTACTGAATGCTCATTCTAGACAAGTGCTCTGTGGTGTAAGTTCTTGTTCCATCTCATGGCTCTCTGAGGCTTGCATTCTTATATATCCATTTCATAACTGAAAATATTGAGGCTCCTGACATTAAGATTACACAGTAAAGATACAGAGGCAGGATGCCAGGCCAGACATGTCTGGTTCCAAAATCCTAATTCTGAACCACTAGCCGTACTGCTTTCTTCCCTTTCTGCCTCTACCTTGCCAAATGTGGACAGCGTGCTGGACACAGTGGACCCAGACAGCCAAGACAAAAGGCCAACAGAATGAAGATGCATTGTGAGCACAGGGCAGGGGTAGGGGCATTTGGGACACAGAGGGATGGATGGCAAGGAGAGAATGATGACATCATTGGTGGGAGGTTGACGGTGAAAGCTCCGAGGCTCCAGTATAGAAGAGGGAAGAGACAAAGGGTCATTCTGTCAGTTGAAAAGATTTACTAAGCACCGGAGAGAGTTCTGAACCATATCCTATCAAATCATCCCTGGCACGAGGGAAAATATGCAGATGATTAAGCCAGCAGCAGGATGTACAGGCTTCCAATCAGCACTACCTCTCAATCTTTGCACTTTTTCCACTACCTAGGTGGATAAGGAGCATTTTTTAATTTTGCATGATAAATCTGTGCCCCGTAATTATGTTTAATTAATGAGACTTTGCATTTAATATCACCCTTTCACTGGCCGTCTAAGGAAGGGGCTTGTTTTGGGAACGATTTTCAACAAGGCAAGTCCAGTCTGGTTTGCAGATGACACAGAAATCACTGTACAGTACTTTCTTATGCTGAGATCCAGCAAACTGTTTCTTTTCACTCCCGTCCTTGTTCTCATTCTTCCATTTAAACACCTAGATGCTATTTGAGGCCTGTGGTCTCTGCTGGGGGAAGGCACAGGCCTGTCCTGGGCAGGGTCCAGACACAGTGGCCTGCCTGCCCCAGGGGCTGGGGTTGAAGGTATGAGAACGCCTAGGGACAAGGAAAATCCAGCACAGCAGAATTGGGGCTGGGGTCCTCAGTAAACTGCTTCTTTTTAAACAGCTATCTATGCTTCACTTTAGCAAAGGACTTGAAACATAAACTTTCTGGAGGGATTTGAAAATGCCACTATTGCACAATCCTTTGGCCTCTGTTTCTTCTCCTGCTCCCTATCCTTTTCCACAAAATAAATGCATTCTTTGTCTCCTGTGCTGCCCTAGAAACACGGAATGTGCCACACAAAGGTAACAATTCAGTCCATAGGTCACTTTTTCCCCCCAAGTAGACTTCTGTCTTTCTCAACCAGGCATAAACACAAGAACCAAATCTGCCACTGCCTAGATACTCAAGGGAGTATCTTGGTGCCATCATCTGTAAACTTTCCTCAGGCTATTTTACTCATGGCTGATTAGAGATAGGATTGGGGACAGATAACATCAGAAAGATACCAACCCAGAAGATAATATATGACTCTTGATTTGATTCTTGAAGTGAAAGTGTCAAGGATCCAGGAATAGTAAATTCTAGCTCCTCATGTACTTGGAGGTGAGAGCAATTCCTTCCTACCTTTCCGGCCCCAGCACAAAATAGGGTTTTCAGGCTTTTACTAAAGACAGAAAAAAACCTTCCCTTCTTATTTGGCCCTGCCAAGTTCTGAGCTTCTGTGTATTACTAGAGATTACTTTATGGCCACAGAGTACTTCAGTTTGCCCAATCAGATTTTAAGCTCTTTTGAGGGTGGGCGTTGCCTTACACTTCTCCAAGTTTCTTTCAGTACCCACCACAATGCTAGACATATTCTAGGTGTTTAAATAATTATTCATTGACCTCAGTGCCGGGGAAGCTGGATCCTTCTAACTATTGAGTGGGAGCAGTAAAACAATGCTGAAAAGGAGGCTGTGGCTTGTGGGGAACATTTTCATACCAAATTCACAAGCAATTTAATGGTTCCACTAGAATTTTGCCTGAGTGATTATTTTCCTTCTGTTTTTACTTTAAACAAATTTTAAATATATTTTGTAGTAGAGATGCAGTGTTGCCACGTTGCCCAGGCTGGTCTTGAACACCTGGGCTCTAGCAGTCCTCCTGCTTCAGCCTCCTAAAGCTTACAGAGATTACATGTGTGAGCCACCATACCTGGCCATTGATTATTTTCCTTTAAACCCTGAAGTCACGAGAATGTGAAGCCCTGAGAACTGGAACTGTGAAGAAAATGTAACTGGGACTACAGCCATGTGCTAACACACTTGGCTAATTTTAAATTGTTTTGTAGAGATGGAGTCTTACTATGTTGCCCAGGGTAGTGTCAAACTCCTGGACTCAAGGTATCCTCCCGCCTTGACCTCCCAAAATGCTAGGATTACAGCTGTGAGCCACTGTGCCTGGCCCAAAATAGCTACTCTTTATAAAGCCCTAGATAAAGCTTTATATAGAAGCAGGAACAATGCAAATTCAGGTTCTAGGTAGAGAAAAGCAGTCAACATACTGACTTTGAAGGCAATAAATACCAAGCTCTCCCATATTCAAAATTTATTTGATGCCTTCCCCCTCTCCCCTTTCTTAGATTTAATGGTTGACTTGTGAAAGAGTAACTAAATGACTTGGAATAATAGCATTTTCTCAGCTTGGACACTTCCATCACTTCTGCATGGAGAATGTTCCAAATTTATCTTTAAACAACAAAATAGTCATTGAGGAGAAGGGGAAAGGAACCAGCGCAACACTACCTCAGAGAGGGAGACATCCTCTCTTATCAAGATAAATGGGAGGCTACGGGTTCTAGAAAGAGCACAAGATTCAACTGCCAATAAACCTGGGTTCCTGTGTGTTCTTGTATTCTCATTGTTCAACACCGCCTATGAGTGAGAACATGCAGTGTTTGATTTTCTTGTCTTGTGTCAGTTTGCTGAAAATGATGGTTGCCAGATTCATCCATATCCCTACAAAGGACATAAACTCATCATTTTTTATGGCTGCATAGTATTCTGTGGTGTATATGTGCCACATTTTCCCTGTCCAGTCTATCATCAATGGGCATTTGGGTTGGTTCCAAGTCTTTGCTACTGTAAACAGCTCTGCAATGAACATACGTGTGCATGTGTCTTTATAATAGAACGATTTATAATCCTTTGGATATAATATACCCAGTAATGGGATTGCTGGCTCAAATGGAATTTCTATTTCTAGGTCCTTGAGGAATCGCCACACTATCTTCCACAATGGTTGAACTAGTTTACACTCCCACCAACAGTGTAAAAGTGTTGCTATTTCTCCACATCCTCTCCAGCATCTGTTATCTCCAGATTTTTTAATGATCGCCATTCTAACTGGTGTGAGAAGGTATCTCAATGTCATTTTGATTTGCATTTCTCTAATGACCAGTGATGATGAGCATTTTTTCATATGTTTGTTGGGGAGATTGGAGAGGGATAACATGGGGAGAAATGCCAGATGTGGGTGATGGGGGGATTGAGGCAGCAAACCACATTGCCATGTGTGTACCTATGCAACAATCCTGCATGATCTGCACAGGTACCCCAGAACCTAAAGTACAATTGAAAAAAAAAACAAAACCTGGGTTCCAAATGCTGCTCTCTTCCTATTTACTGTACAAGTCTAAACCAGTCACTTACCTTACCGGTATGATATGGACAATAATACCCCATGTCTCAGGGTTTTAGTGGGGATTAGCACAGGCATGTAAAGTACCAGCATTATTCCAAGCTCAGAGCAGAGCTCCATCACTGGCAGCTCTTTTTCAGTAAGAGAGGCAGAACATGAACCTTAGCTGGTCTGACACTTCCCACTGTCATTCTGACTGCCCTATGGACCAGGCATGTGCTAGAAAAAGAAAAAATGAAGGTTAAAAAAACAGATTTTTTTCTCCTCATCTGTAACACTGCATTTGTTTACCCATTCATTCAACAGATACTTAGCACCAACTGTATCTTCTATAAGGGTGCCTACGTCACAGGGTTATTGGAAGGACCACATAGCTAAAGCTCAAAAAGAGCCCAGAACATTGGTCTTAAAATACTGTTTGCAATTAGTGTTCGAATTAACAAAAAGAAACAAACAAAAAGGAGTTTACCAGTCTGTCTGGACACATAGTAAAAAATAAATACAGGATGATCACTGTTCTGAAGACTTGTGACGGCTTTATAGTCGTAGATGGGAGAGCCTCTGCCTGAGAAAGCTAGGAAAGGAATCCCACTCCCTTACAATGAAGTACCCCTCAGATATTCCAATGAATATAATGTTTCATATTATGATGTTCTGCTAGTGTCAGTGTAAACAAAACTTGCTGTCCAACAACAGGAGGATGTTTATATTAAATTAAAAGTTTAGAGTAATTTTCCCATCTAGTCTGCTACATTAAACAATATCATTCCAGATCCATTCAGTGGTAACCAACAGGATCCCCCTGCTGACTATATCCTTAGTCATCCTGACTAGTTGCTGCAATTGTTATAAAGCAAGGACCCTAGGGGCCATTTGGAGATGGACCCTCTATGTTTAACAGAGAAATGCACATCGTATTCTGTAAAAGCCTGAAAAACCCAGCTGCTTTGTGCATGAAATACTTTAACTATGACTCATTTCTTACCCAAAATATATCAAAGCAAATCCAAAGTAAATGCTATGTCTAAAATGTTGGCAATTCTCATGAAATCTCTAAATGCCCTCCTCAGCAGAATACACAATGCATTAAGTATCATTAATCAAGTGGCTTCTCTCCCTCCTTTCGCTTGGAGGAACCAGTCTGGAATGCTTTCTCTAAAGGGCATACCTCAAGGTCCATCCTACTTTCCCTCAAGTTTTTTCTCCCTGCTTCAATGATTTTAGCACTTTCTCTCTTATATTATTCTTGGTACTTGATTCAGGTCTGCAAGTTTTTCACTTCAGTATGATTATAGAAGCGAACAGAAGAGACGGTGTCATGTGCTTCTCATCCACTCCCACATGCCCATCCAAACTCTATTCGAAAAAAGTGCTCAATGGCTGCCTGACAATGTGACTTATCAGGCATTCAGAGGCCTGGGAACATCAGATGAGTCTGTTTATAGGGCATCTATGTTTCTCTGCCATTGGCCATGAACCACGCCCCCTTTATAAGCCATATGGCTGATTCTTAGCAACTCTTTGTCCAACTGTAGAGGGGCCAGTGTATATATCAGCAAATCCCATATGGCAGGGAGAGTACCCTAACACTGTTCCAGGGTTGTTTACTCATTATTTTGGGGTTTGAGCATGTCTACCAAGAACTCCCTTTTTTTGGGAAATAATATGAAACACAGCCACCCCTAATTTCATGGCCGCATTGCTCCCTTCATCTTCAGTGGCTTATGCAACTGAAATGGATATGAGAGAGCCCTGCCCTATCCTTCCCTATCTCTTTCTCTCAGGTCACATTCTTCATTCTTCTTCAGGCTCCTTCTGCTTTAAGTGCAGTGAGAAACCGAGTGTTCTCCATCTACATTCTGTGAATCTGACCCCATATCTCTCCTCTCTCTGGCCCAGTGTGTTCTCTATATAGCAACAAAAAGGGATTTCTTTCTCAACCCAAGCTCCAGCTACACTACTTTTTTTAGCTTTGTTTTTAATTCTAAGAACACAAAAGATCGTTTCCATTTCAGATGCAGGTCTTTTGCACAGACTGTCCCCTCTAACTGAAATCAGTCTAACGCTCTAACTTCATGTAACTTTGCCTACTCATATCATAGTTAGCTCCTCCTTTTCCTTAAATCTCGACTTAATGTGAACCGTCACAGAGATATCCCATGGCCATTCCATCTAAAGTACACTTTCATGTTTCCTTTCCATCTCCTGCTTCCTTTGCAGTACCAACTACAATTTCCAAATGTTTTTATCAATTAGCTTCCAATTTTTAAGTCTGTCTCCACATGTTAAAAAATAAGCTGTAGAAAGGGAAGCCTGAGCCACGTTTGTCTCATTGACCACTGTATCTTATTCTTAATATAATCCAAATAAATATAAAATGAAAAAGATTGTTTAAAGCAAATCAAAATGTCTAGAAGAAAACACGTCGAGATGTTGAAATACTTTCTGCTGGAGGCACAATGATAAATTTCTCTTCTTTGTTCGTATGTCTGCACTTTCTAATTTTTCTGCATTGAGCATACATTACCTAAATCATTAAGACTGAAATGAACATTTATTCAATACATCTGCCCTTGCTAACTCCTCTTCTCTGGGAATCCAACCCCACGTTTCCTAGTAGAGGGCACCTGAAGTGGAACATTTCATTTCCCCCAGCAGACTGGATCAATGTAGACATGTGGCTCAAACTGACCATTTTAAATGCTCTCCTAGTAATCCAGAATTGAAACACAGTCTTTTTAGTAGTATCCGTAGGCATTTGAAATTAGATATATGGAAGACCACTTATATTGTAGTCATTCTCAGCTGCACACAGCAGCAGGCAGGGAAGGTAAGTCTAAAGAGATAAGAGAATAAAATTCACACTCAAAGGGAAGGTAGAATGAGAACCTAGATTGAGAGAAGGAGAAGGGGAGAGGAAGAAGTGAAGAGGAAGAGGGGCAGTAAAAGGAGGAGGGAGAGAAATATCCTGAAAACTTTTCAGTTCCTAATTCCAGAACTTTGGGAGACTCAATTATATCTGCTACAGTAGAAACACCCCATAACCTTCCAATAAATCTCCCCGTCTCCAAATTTTCTTGCTTGAGATACTTTAAGAGAGCTTTTATTACCTGCAACAAACAATTCCCAAGTAAAACAAGAAAACCAATAATTACACTCAATGGAGTTTTCATAAGATAAATGCATATTTTTCTTAATTAAAGTTTAAATGCTGGAGAAAGGCTAAATGGGCACATTTAGTTTGGTTTCTCTTTCAACTTTCCACATGTGGTCATTAACCTCACTCTTCCATGTCCCTTGTGAAAGAAGAGCATTATGAATGAAGAAAGAGAGGTGCTGTTCCATGACAGCAGAATTCCAACAGGGTGTCTATTGTTTCCACATCGCTCTACATGGCATTCCCAGGGGAGGTCTGAAGATTACATCTCCACCAATTCTCCCCTCGCTGCACAAAAGCATTCTGAAAATAAAACTTCAGTCTGAATCATGTTTGGACAACCCAGACTACAATGTGTTAACTGGTTTGGATAGAATCACCTGGAGACACAGGTAGGATGATGAGACGTTTAAAGAGGTCCCTGCAATTTCAGGCTCATCTTTAACTCCATTACAAAGGAATGTTAAGCAGCATTTAGAAGGTAGTTTGGCAAAGTAACCTGAAAGCACCAAACAGCTTCTTTGATGTTCTTGGCATTGATGTCATCATTCTTTTGAAAGTTTTGAAGAAATATTTTTCTTATAGCAACTGTATCTAGGCTCAATATAAAGTGTTGATATGTGTTTTCTCCAGGCTAATGTTAGCCTGAGTAACTACGAACCATTTAGACGGATACTCTCTCAGAAGGTACCTCACCTTTCACTCCAGTCTATGTTTACTTTCACATCAAAGACACATCTAAGGGGAAATTGCTTAACTAGCTCTATGAAATATGAAATTTACTAAGATATTTGGTTATAATGGAAAAAAACAAAACAAAACCAAAAGCTACCCTCCAGGCAATTTAAGCCTTTCATGCCTGGAAATGAGAATTTTTAATGGCTGATAGAAAAGTTCCTTTGCTTTCTATAAGGCCTTCACGCAGACTTTTTCAACCAGGCATTGAAATCCTACTACTTGCCATTTAAAGAAAACGTTTCTTGATTATTTAAATGACGTTTGATGGAGGACAATAAAACCTTTATAGTGTTTGCAGTTCAACTCTTCTTTGAAGCAATGTCCTATAGCAATACAATGCCCTCACTTTGATCTGACTTGCTCAGCTCAGTAATTATATGACTGAGATGAATTCTCCACCTGACAGATTCTAATTCTTCATGTGTGGCCATATTCTTTGAAGAGGAAAAAAATACCACCTCACCTATATTGAAAAATAAAACTTTTAGCAGGTCAAAATTGTGAATCAATGGTAATTCTCTGTGTCGAAGCAGTGAGCCCTCTTCATTTGATGAGAACCACTGTTTTTCAGAACATGCTTATGATTTTCTTGAGGCCAATCTTTAAACAAGAATATGTTACAGTTCCTTTCTACGAATTCATTTGATGATGAATCAACATTCATCATCTTAAAGGAAAGCCAGCAGAGTATACTAACCTGGGCCTTGGATATCTGCTAACTGACTGCCCCTGATTAGAAGGAAATATCCACCCATTCTGAATGGGCATGAGATAACCTACTTTTTATGTCTACTTCAAGGAGCTCATTCTGTATCATTCCTTAAAGAACACTTTACAGTGTTGTGTGAGTCTGCTTAAAATTTTAAAAGCACAGAGTTAACTCAGTGAGTCCCTAATCCTCGAAAATATTATGGCTGTTGATTTTATTTGCCTTTAACACACAAGGCAGGGCAGATTTAAACAGAGAAAGCTCACCAGCTACAGCCTTGTAAATTGCTTTTAATCCAAGATGTCAGCAGGATTGATGCCACTGCGACTTTATCCCCCCAACCCCAAAACCTACATTTCTTCAGCGTATCTGCCTCATGATTAATATCTTGTATCCACTAGTTAGATTGCTGGAGGATAAAGTGCTTCCTTACACATGACCACTTCGCTGCATTTGTCATGACTAAACATGCTATTGTAGCTATGAACAGAGTCCTGTTTTTGACTAGTGTATTTTCTTTACTAGCCTCAAATCCCAGCTCAAAACTCACTCCTCAGAGTCTAATTGTGATCACTGCTCGATTATTTTGTGCCCCTGAAAGCCACTCGGTTCATGGTTTGCCTTTCTTGTGTATTTCATGTTTTTGGCTTATAACTGTTATTACGTCTTTTGCAGTTCCCCTGGCAAGATTATAAACACCATTTTGTGTCTCTTATTATCTGTTGAGGCATCATGTTGCAGTGGTTAAGAGCCCAAGCTTTGCATCAGAGGTCTGAATTTAAGTCCTTGTTGTGTCCTCTATGAGATATGAGCTTTAGGGTAGTTTATGTAATCTCTCTGGGTATCAGTTTCCTCCTCTGAATAATGGGGTTAATAGTTCCAATTCAGTGGTTATAGTGAATTTCAAATAAGATAATGTCTATAAAGTCTGTAACTCAAAATGTGACAAATAATAAATGCTTAATAAATGCCCGTGTGACATTGTGATATAATAAGAAATATATTTGGTCTCTGCCCTTGGGTCCTGGCTTGCAGTTACTAAAACCCTTGGACTCTCCAAAGTGATAAGTGTTTCTCTGTAAGCTAATGAGATGACTGATGGCTGGGGGCTCCTGGATAGCCTCAGGTTGGGGGCTGGTTGCCAGGGAAACCAGCCTTCTGATGAGAGGTTTGGGACTTTTGGCTTTACTGCCCAACCTCCAGGGAGGACAGAAGGGCTAAAGGTTGTTTTGATCACCAGTGGCCAATGATTTAATCAATCACATCTATGTAATGAGGTCTCCATAAAAATCCAAAAGGACAGGGTCCAGGAGCTTCCAGGTCGCTGAACACCTGGGGGTGCCTGGAGGTGGGGCACCCAGGAAGGGCGTGGAAGTTTCGAGCCTCTTTCCACTGGCCTTGCCATATGCATCTCTTCCATCTGGCTGTTCTATGTATCTCTTATAATAACCTTTATAATAAACTGGTAAATGTTAAGTGTTTCCCAGAGTTCTATGAGCTACTCTAGCATAGGAATCAAACCCAAAGAGGAGGTCATAGGAATCCCAATTTATAGCTGGTCAGTCAGAAGCACAGGTCACAACCTAGGGCTTGCGACTGGCATCTGAAGTGAGGGGCAGTCTCATGGGACTGAGCCCTCAATCTGTGAAATCTGGTGCTATCTCAGGTAGAGAGTGTAATAATTGAGTTAATTTCTGAAACATCCAGTTCGTGGCTGCAAGAAAATTGCTTGGTTGGTGTGTGGGGACTTCTCCACTACCACCACCAAACTCCTGGTATCACAAGTATTCTGTGATGAGTGAGAGTAGAAAACACACTTTGGCTTTCCCCATCTTTAATAGTCAGCTGTTATTTTTATTTAGTCTTCTGGGTATCCCATAGAACATAGTATTCAGCATACAGCAGAAAAGAGAAGGAGCAAATGGCATTTTTTGGGTGACTACTTAACAGAAGACACTTTCTAAATATCGCATGAATCCCAGCTCCCCTACTTACTAGTAGTGTGACCTTGGGCAAGTCACCTAACTAATGTACCTCAGTTATCTCATCTGTAAAATACACAGACTCATTATCTTTACAGGGCTGCGGTAATATAAAGATTAAATAAATACATGTAGACAGCTTAAAGCAGTTTCTGCCACAAAGAAACTGACCAATAATACCAGCTATTATTACTATTAAATCCTCACAACAACGATGAGAGATGGATACAAGAAATACTTTTTTTTTTTTTTTTTTTTTTGAGACAGAGTCTTGTTCTGTCACCAGGCTGGAGTGCGGTGGCGCAATCTCGGCTCACTGCAATCATGCCTCCTGGGCTCAAGCGATTCTCCTGCCTCAGCCTCCAAAGTAGCTGGGATTACAGGCACGCGCCACCACACCTGGCTAATTTTTGTATTTTTAGTAGAAATGGGGTTTCACCATGTTGGCCAGGATGTTCTCGATCTCCTGACCTCGTGATTTGCCCTCCTCTGCCTCCGAAAGTGCTGGGATTACAGGCACCAGCCACCGAGGAAACTTTTTCATAGATGAGAAAAACAAGGCTATAAAAGTGTAAGCAGGCTGGGTGCAACGGCTCATACCTGCAATCTCAGCCCTTTGGAAGGCCAAGACAGGCAGATTGCTTGAGTCCAGGAGTTTGAGACCAGCCTGGGCAACATGGCCAAACCCAGATTCTATAAAAAATACACAAATTAGCCGTGTGTGGTGGTGTGCATCTTAGTCCCAGCTTCTTGGGGGGCTGTGGTGGGAGGATCACTTGAGCCTTGGAGAGCAAGGCTGCAGTGATTGTGCTGCTGCACAATAGCCGGGGCAACAGTTTGAGTGTCTCAAAAAAATGAAGTGCAAGCAACTTGACCAAGGTTGTCCAGCCAGTAATTGAACGAGATTTTCCTGACTGAAAATCTATGCTCTTTACAAGATGTATTCACTACAGGAAACATCCATTTCATTCTAGAGGGTTATTTCAGGGAAGCACTATAGTAATAAGTAGACCCTCAGAGAACTACACATCATAGGCAGGGCTGAACGTGAAGCGGGCCTGGGAAGAGTGGGTACAAGCGAGCTCCGTGAGATACAGAAGTCCTGTCTGGCTTTGATGCCATGCAGAGGAATGTGGGCTTAATTACGAAGATCGTGGGCAGGCATTAGTGGACTTCAAGCAGGAGAGTGACAGTAATGTATTTTAGAAAAATAACTCTAACTACCAAATATTTGTGTGTGGGTGGGAGACAGGGCAGCTTAGGCCTGAAGATGGATAAGGTGTCAGTACGCAGTAACAGAGAGCGAAAGCTGGACCTGGGCTAAGGTGGTAGCAGCAGACGTGGAGAGCGTGAGAAAGAACTTAGGAACCAGAAACCAAACCAAGTTTACGATTAATTCTATGTGGGAAGTGTAGTGGAGAGACAGGAATTAGGACTAAATACAGATTTCTGGATTAGTGACTGGGTAGATGATGGAGTCATTTGCTGCTGAGGAAAGGAATGTAGGGAGAGGAGTGTGTTTCATGATGGGGTTGGCAGGCAAGCAAATGATGAGTTCAAGTTAGGGCATGTTGAATATGAGATGTCTGTGGGGCGTGTAGGTGGAGACATCCCCTGCTAGTGAGATATTCAGGTTTACAGATCACGAAGGAACTTTGGTCTGTCTGTGTAGGTTGGGTTGAAACGCTCGTAGCATTGGCTGAAAGAACAAATTTGGCTGTGAGTGTCCAAATGGATTGTGAGGAGCCAGAAGAGAAAAGGGTGGGAATGAAACTCTGGGGAACATCAAGATTTAAGGAGCCAGGGGGAGAGGAGATGAAGAGCTGAAAGATTATGAAGAAAAGAAGAGAGCACTTCAAGGAGGGAGTGAGAAACCTCATCAAATGCTGCGGAGGTCACCTGTGACAGGGCAGAGCTGTATCGGTGGCATCTGGCATTTGATGGTGATTGGGGACAGGCACCAAGTTGCAATGTTTTGAGGAGTGGATGGAAAGTCACAAAAGGGAAACAAAGTGGGTATATTATTCTTCTTAAAAGCTTTACTGGAGGAAGAAGAGAAAGGACAGTGGCTAGAGGGAGTTACAGGGTAGAAGACTTCCTCATCATTTTGAAATCCTTCACAGCAGGTGGTACAATACTTGGGATTTCGGAGGGACACAGTTAAACATTCTTGAATGGAGAATTCCGTCATCTTGCCTAGTTCTTTCACTTCATGTTGTTCCTTTTCTTCCATATTTTCTTCCTCTTCTCTATCCCAACAGGAAATGCAGAGAGGCTGCAATTCCTTGATCAATTACTAGGTGGAAGACATAGAGTTTGTTTCTTCTGCAGTGGCTAAACAGTTTGTATGTAATAGGAACTTCAGTATGCACTTGAAGTGGAAAAGATAAGAAAGAAGCCAGGTCACAAGAAACATAGATATGACAGAGAAAGCATCGGTGTTGCATTCAGGTATTCTTTTGATTGGGTTTTATTTTCAAATAAATATAGGTATATGGCAAACTCTTATTCAAGGAACAAAATAACTACTCCATGGGAGGCTTACAAAAGAGATGGATGGTATTGAGTGGATTCAATGAAAATTTTGGTGGCATATATTTTCAGGAAATCTAAGGATGCTAAAAGCCTATTTAAAATAGTATCCAATTTGATCTTGATAACCAAAGATATTTCAAAGCATCAGGATTGGGTCTAATCGCTTGTTAAATTAAGGTCACATATGGGAATTGCTTTTGACCAGACAGTTTCATGCTCCTGAATAAAAAGGCTCTAATAAAGTTTGATCTTTGAATGCCTATCATGTATTATCAAGCCTATCATTTTCTCCATCAAAGAAAATATAGTCAGAAGTCAGAAAATAAGGGAGTGGGGAGGGGGAGCGGTCAGGACAGAACAATCTAACATTTCTGCATCAGTTGAGACCATTCTCCATTATCTGTACTCACATAGTAAGCACACATCACTTTATTTCTTGCTTTTGCTTCTTATCATATTTTTACACTTTCAATATCATTAAGTAACACCCTTTTTCCTCCATGATAGCTGGTGTCACAGGTGCTTTTTTCCTCCTTTTTATTACTTTTGGCAGTAAAGAGAATTTTTTTCTCTCCCATTGACCTGTACCTATTCCTAGCAAATTCACTGCTTTATGATAAGTGCCAACATGGTCATACGCAGTTGCAATTTATCTTTGCACGCAGCTGGTCTGTGTGCATGTGTGTCTGTGTGAGTGTTCTTCTCTCCCATTGTTTGGCTCCTTTTAACTCCACTCAGATCTCTCTAATCACAGTTTGGAATTCACCTGAATTTCCCTGCTGTGAGAGCTGAAAAAGCTGACATCAAGTTGCTAAGACCACAGCTATGAAAAGGAAATAGCACATCTTTATTGGTGGAGCACATTAAAAGAGGTGAATGTGAGGTTTTTAAGTAAGATGCTGCATACGCATAACCTCTAGGTGCTTGACAGTGACATTGTCCCACATGTTGGCCATCTCCTCCATAATTAAAGAAAAGCTTTGAAAAAAGAATAGAAGTGTTTGATTTTTCACACTAAAACATTATTCTGGAAATTCAGAGCCCACAGCTTGCTATGCCCAATCCAAAGCATGGAAATTGTTCACACAAATCCTTTCATGAGGCTGAGGGAGACCAGCATTCCAGCTATTTTCTGCTCTGAGGGAAACATTTTAATTTCTTATGATTTCTTATGTGTCCATTCACAAGATTAGTTTTCTTTTTTTCTTAAAAAAAAAAAAAAAAGCAAGTTGCTATAGTGACAATCATCCATCACAGAGCCCTTACTTGAGTACTTACAAACGTTGCTTATTAAACAAGCAGCCCCTTGTGTCACATGGAAGGCCAGTGAGAAACATCAGTATATCAAGATTGCCAAAGATTAACTAAATGGTGAAAATAAAAAATATTTTAAAAAATGGAAACAGAAGCATTAATGGATGCTTTCATTGGACAGGGCACACTATACATAACACAGCTATTTCTCTACCACAAAGCCAACTGAACAATTTCACAGTGATCACACCTGACAGGGCCTTGAAGAAAGCAAGGAAGAGGAAATGAGCTTAGCCCATTTCCAAAGACAGTCTGATGTCTGTTTTTTGCCAAAAACTCAGCAGCCATGTTGTGTGGCATGAAGCATGACCTGGGGCAGTGTCCATCTCAAGAGAGTGGCCTCGGGCTTGCTGCTCAGAGGCCTTGGAGGGAAAGCAGGGCTTAGCCCAAGAACCTGTGTATATCCATTTCCTTTTCCTGGGGGTAGCTGGACTAAAATGCCTGAGCCATTGGGTATGCTTCCTGACTTACGCAAATGTCACCAGGGATATTTGTGCAAAGATCATTACACTCTATGAAGTACTAACAAGATATGAAAAGCCATCACAGAACCAGAAGGAGACCATTCTTCTCTCCCCTCTGATTCTACTTGCTAGACAGGATAGGCTTCTGACCTCCCACTCTTGCCCCAGCTTGACCTTCCATGATCATATGTCTGCTATCCATGCATTAGCCATCGCTTTCTTCCACAGGCCTATTAGTTTGAAAGAATAACTGATAATACATTCCTAAGGCTCGATTGACTCATTACTTTTTGTGATATAAGGTACATAGCTGGCTTAATTGAAAGTGTTCTCAGAAAGAAACAGAAAAAGGGAGGCAAGAAAGAAAGCGTGAGGGCCACTCGGTCAACTGCTGAGAAGAAACACTGGGGTTTCCCTTCCTGGTTGTGGGCTAAGCAAAAGCTCACCTTCTGCACCAGGGGCTCTCTCTGCATTTGAGTCACGGAAAATCAGCCAGCAAACAGGCAACAATGCAGAAATATGTTTGGCTTCATCTTTTATGAACAATCTGAATTCAGTTTGCATTTTGCAGCAAAAACAAGGATAGTTTTTCTAGAAGATAGATGGGAAGGAGGAAGAGGAGGAGGAAAATAGAACACAATAGAAAAGTCTTTTAAAGACAAAAAAAAAAAACTTCATAGCTTTCTTAAGTGACAACCTAGGGCTACTCACATTTAATCATGCTGTTCTAAAGGAAGCACACTGTGCCAAAATTTCTATGAGGATAATTTCACTGCCCTGCATTGTTTTATTTCAGACTGCTCTTTACTTTGAGTCTGTATTTTCAAATTCTTTCTTTGAATATTTATGCCCTTAGGCAGACATATTAACTCATTTTACATTGAGAATCTCATTACATCAAGTAAAAATCCTAAGCCTGATAAAATGATTTACCCCCTCCATTTAACTTTTATTTTAGTCTCCCACCAGCTTCCCTGAAGTAGATTTGCTGCCAAGCTATAATACTATTTTAGACTGAGTCATCCAAGCACACTGAACAGCTTTTACTCCGCTCCTAATGTTTCTCCATCCCCGTTGTTTGGAAAAAAAAAAAAAAAAAAAAAAAAGAAGGGAACGTGTTTTTCTGTGGGTTTGCATTTGAAATGGTTACGAACGATGAAGAAAGAAAAATAGGAGGCTTTAATCCAGGGTGTTTGGCCCCTAGGGAACACAGGCTACTCTCTTCCCCATCTCTTATCTCCTTAAAGGGGGTCTGTAGTGCTATACATTTTTAAGCTCTACTGAGGCCTTGAAACCAGCGAAAGCATATGAAGGCGGTTATATAAGTTTAAGTACACAATGCTTCATTTATTCATGGAGAGAAATTGAAATCATTCATAGAGAGTGTAGTTGAAAATACCTACTGGAAAAATTAAAAATAAAAATAAAACATTTGATGATCCTGCTCTAGGAAACTGACATACCATCTTCAGAGTTGGAGAATTCTAAAAAAAATAAGGGAAACAGGCCTTGGTTTTTTAAAACATTTAATTCAATTATTTTTAATTTGTTAAGTTTTTTTCAGAGACGGAATCTTGCTACATTGCCCAGGCCGGTCTTGAACTCCTGGCCGCAAGTGATTCTCCTGCCTTGGCCTCCCAAAATGCTGGGATTACAGGCATGAGCCACCATGCCTAGCCCTGGGAATCATGTCTTCTGAGGGAAATCCTGACCATTCCTTGATGGTTCAGACTTTGCCACGGGCAAAAGATATTCCAGACTGAGAAAGGCACCAAGAGTCTTGGTGGGAAATCAGTATAGAGGTACCAGATTTCAGTTTCTATCACCTGATTTCATCATTTGATCTTAATCTCCTCAACTTCTGTTCCTTCTCACTCCCTCTTCCCACCTCACTCAGAACCTCAATTTCAAATGAATTCATGCAAATCAACCCCACCTATGTCTGCTTTTGCAAGTCCCACTCTCCAGGCTCTGGCTTCTGCAGCTTGTGATCTCATATACTCACACCCTCCCTAGACTCTTACTGATTTCCACTGTTGGCTGTGCTGATGGGAAAGCCCAAAATATTTTTGGAAATAAAGAAGTAGCATCTAAAGTTTCACCAGAGAGGCTTTCACCGAAAGGGAATTGTGAATACTGGGAAGTGTTGCCAGCCTCCCTCCTTTCTGAACTCCTTGAGAGCTGGTTAAATGGCAGATTTGAGGCCCCCACATAGGTGTCTTTGTCAGTAAAGGTTCAGGCCTTATCTGTTGAGGTACCATGGTAAGGATTCAGTATACCTGGAATGTTGAACAGAGCCAAGAACTCTGACAGCAATAGGCAAAGAAATAAACAGGAGTAGGGCGGGTGGAGAGGGAAGAGGTGAGCTGGCTGGGATCAAAAACACTGTTGTCAGGATCTCTACTGAGGCAGAGACAGCAGTATGGAGCTTGGTTAGCAACTGACTTGTCAGAGATAAGTTTCTACTGAAGTGCTTCAGGAGAGGACATGAAAGTTCATGGGCTGGCATAGGTCATAGATGGAAACCACAAACAAAGATACGAGGTAGTGGGATTTCAAGGGTAGATATTAAATGTTTGGTGCTGTGAGGTAGATTATTGGTCTTTTTTTGTGTGTGTAGTTTTTTTTTTTTCCTGTAAGAGACAGGGCATTTCTTTGTGCCCAGGCTGGAGTGCAGTGGCTTGATCATAGCTTGCTCTGACGTCAAACTCCTGGGCTCAAGAGATTCTCCTGTCTTAGCCTATAAAGTAGCTGGGACTACAGGTGAGTACCATCATGCTTGGCTAATTTTTTTTTTTTTTTTTGGTAGAGATGGGGTTCTTGCTAGAATTGCCCAGGCTGGTCTTGAACTCTCGGTCTCAAGCAATCCTCATGCCTCAGCGAAAGCACTGGGATTACAGGCAAGAACCACCACACCTGGCGGATTTTTTTTTTTTTTTAAACCTCATTCATACTCCAAGTAATCCTGGCTCAGAAATTAAATTAATTCAACTGACCAATATGTGTCTCACCTGTTACCTCCTGCAGGGTCTGATCAGTACAAGCATTTGACAAATATTGAGTACCTATGTGTGGGTTCTGTTATCTCACACATGTGAGATTTTGTTGGGAACAAGCGGACAACAGTCTCTGTGTTCAAGGAGTCACTGGAGTTCAGTGGGAAAGACTGACAATCAATGAATAAACATAAAATGTCAGGAAGTGATGAATGCTCCAGAGAAACATAAAGCAGAGCAAGGGAAGAGAGGGTGTTCTGTTTTACAGGATGGTCGGTGACAGTGGGTAGATACCTGAGTCAAAAGAAGGCAGCTACAAACATTCTAGGTCCCAGAATCTCAACTTGGGGCACTGAGAGCTAGAATGGACCAAGTGAGTCTGATCCCATCTTAGTGTCTATTCAGGCAATGTTTTTATAGGTTCCTGAAGAATTTGGCTTTGATGAACCTGAAAAGCTCTCTCAGCACAACTATGAAAATTAGACTGGGTCTGAGAGGGTCTCCCCAAGGCTGGCAGACTTTTTTTTCCCCACCCTGCCAAGTCTGAGGCCAGGAAGCTAGGTATCCGCTGGGATTCTAATGTAGCAACACAGACAGCAGAGGGGCACTCAGCTCCTATAAATAACATATGTTGTCTTAGCTAAAGGCAGGGCAGTGCTTCTTGGTTTCCCTTTATACTGCTATAAGCATGAATAATGCACTTCTGCTTGCAATTCTACATGCTTTTTATTCCCCATCAGACTCTAACTGTACACTAACATTTGCATATGTTCCTTCTCACTGGGTGGGTTCTTACATGGACTCAAGGTACTCTATGATTCATTCTCTGGGGATGATAGACAAGAGATGACAAAGACAGCACTCAGATATTCCAACTCAGCCTGCAGAAGGGCCATATTGTAACACTGAAGATTTGGACTCTCTTGGCCCCCTGTACTGCAGTGAGACCCAAACACAGTTGGCCTGTAGCACAATGTACCTTTTCTGTGTTCTACTCTGATCTGACAACATGGCAAGTAGGAGGTCCTGGCTTGTGTGTGTAATTTAGAGACAGGTTTTGTACTCAACTGCTAAGCTTTCTGGTGTTCAGTCACTGGGACATATGGAGCTGAACTCTCAGAATCTCTGCAGGATTGGGAGGAAGAAGGTGGAAAAACAAATCAGGTTTCCAAAGTCCCTCTACTAAACAAGTGATTCCTTTAGCTTGAATGCACTCCCCTCAGTGAAATATGGTGCTGATTCATATGTCTGGCAAAGGGAATGAGGATTCCAATTTTTAGTTTATCAAGAGAATTACCCAATAATGGATATACTGAATATCTACTAAGTGCAAGGTACTATAGTAGCCTATAAAAGAAACACATAGAAATAAAATAATACATAGCACATGAGAAAACAAAAGCTAGGAGAGTTTTCTAAAGAACAAAGGCAAATATATCAGCAAGAAGTTAATGAGTACTAATAATAAATGGTGAATTGAATTGACAGCCATTAATTCAGGTATCTGAATGAACTGAATTATCTCCAGAAAGTTAAATTCCAATCTTTTTCTTTGTGAGATTAAACAGAGACAATTTAAGATAGATAAAATTTAGACAAGGAGAGATGTGAGGGGAGGGCTTCCCAAGGGAAGTGAATCTACAGCAAGTGTGGGGAGAAAGGAAATTAAAAAAAATGAAAGTCAATAAGGTACAGGCACAACACTAGCCTTGCAAATTTCCGTAACTGGATTACCTTCACAAAGCGACATGGCCCGGACTCCTTGATATATCTAGTATCTGTCATGCTGCAAAGCTCTTTTTTATTTTTATTTTTGAGACAGGGTCTTACTCTGTCACCTAGGCTGGAGTGCAGTGGCATGATTATAACTCACTACAGCCTCAACCTCCTGGGTTCAAAAGATCCTCCCACCTCAGTCTCTTGAATAGCTGAGACTATAGGCATGTGTCACCATACCTGGCTAATCTTTTTGTACATTTTATGGATACGTGGTTTTGCCACATTGCCCAAGCTGATCTCAAACTCCTGAGCTCAAGTGATCTGCCTGCCTTGGCCTCCCGAGTGCTGGGATTACAGACATGAGCCACTGTGCCCAGCACAAAGGTGTGCTGAGAAAAGGACTGCAGAGAGAATGAAATATGCAAATAAGCAACATTAACATCTACCCCTTCACTTCTCTGACAATATATAATCTTCCGCTTAGATTAGACTGAAGATTCTTAGAACAAAAATGGTCTATAATCTGCTGAAGGTTCACCACACTCCGATACTTAAAAATTGTTCTTAACCAACAATGAAGAAACTCTGCCATCAAGGGACAATCAGAGTTATAATAAGAAACCTGGAAAAGGCCTAGAAAACAATTTGGTCTAGGGCTCTGCCTTTTACTAGTTGACTCCAAGTCATCCCAGAAATACTTCTGTTCTCTTCTTTATATACATATACATATACATATATACACATCAAAGACTTCCAAAACTACCCTCATTTTGTAAGAAATAATTGTGATGAATACGAATCTGTCATTCTGTTGAATTCAACCAACATCGTGAAAGTAAAACCTATAATTGTAAGACACTGGGCTTGTGTCACGGCAGACACAAAGTTGACTAATATTTGGTTCCTGTGTTCAAGAAGTACATTATCTGGTAGAGGAAGCAAACATGTATACAAATATCTATAAATCAAGGCAGTGAGTGATAGGGGATCTAGGAGAGCATGCTAAACTACAAGCTACTTGAGGAAAACATCTGTCTTTTTCATCTGCAGATTCCCAAAGCTTAGCAATGCCCAGTGATATGGTTTGGCTCTGTGTCCTCAACCAAATCTCATCTCAAATTGTAATCCACATGTGTCAATGGAGGGGCCTGGTGGGAGATGACTGGATCATGGGGACAGTTTCTCCATGCTTTTTCCTGATAGTTAGTGAGTTCTCAGGTTTAAAAGTGGCACTCCCCACTTTGCTGTCTTTCTCCTGCTGCCAGGTAAGACGTGTCTTACTTCCAATCATGCCTTCTGCCATGACTGTAAGTTTCCTGAGGCCTCCTCAGCCATGTGGAACTGTCAGTCAATTAAACCTGTTTCCTTTATAAATTACTCAGTGTCACGTATGTGTTTATAGCAGTGTGAAAATTGACTAATACACTCATCATGTAGTAATTTCTCAATAAATGTTTGTTGAACTAAGAAAGACATGCAAAGGGCTAAAAGAAAATAATATGGAGAGACAGGTTCACAATAATGAAGGTACAAACAATCTTCTCGTTCTGATTTAGGTCTTGAAGGGAGGAAAAGAACAGAAAAAGTCAAGAAGTGATGCAAGAAAATCTCTTGCCTCTTCTTGCTTGGTCTGTAGTAAACATGAGTATGTCTAATGAACAGCCTTGTCATAATATTTCTATATAATCAGAGACAACAAATACTTCTTTTTTTCCCTCTAGGCTAAACACAACCTCCCCCTTTAACCTTTCTTCTTAGTACCTTTTTCCTATTGTTTCATTCCATGCTTCTGCTTACACTCTGAACCCTCCCATAGTCTCTCCATCCTAAAAGAATGATAACTCCTCTACCTCTATTGACTCTTAGAATGTGTAAAAGCATTTTTATGTCCATTACTGTATTTGATTCTCATAATAACCCTGTGAGGTGGGTCAGGAAAGTCACACTGTCCCTATTATAAGCAGAAATAAAGGCACTATTATGGTAGACAGAATAATGACTCCTCTAAAGACATTCATGCCTTAATCCCTGGGACCTGTGAATATGTGACCTTACATGACAAAGAGACTGTATTCTATAATTTAGTTAAGAATCTTGAAATTAAATGTTTACCCCAGATTATCCAGATGAATGCCAAGTAATCACAAGGGTCCTTACAAGGAAGGAGGCAGGAGAGTTGATGAGATTTGAAGATGCTCAGTGGCTTTGAAGATTGAAAGGAGCCATGAACCAAGGCATGCAGGCAGCCTTTCAAAGCTGGAACAGACCAGGGAACAGGCTGTCTCCTAGAGCCTCCAAAAAGAAGGCAGCCCTGCCGACACTGACTTTAGCCCAGTGAGGTCCATTTCCAATTCCAGCCCCTAGAAGCGTAATGTGATGTATTTATGTTATTTTAAGCAATTCAATTTGTGGTAATTTGTTATAGCAACAACAGGAAACTAATACAGTCACAGTTTAAGCACTCACTGAAATTCTCACATAACTCACAGTTATCAGAGTTGGGTCTAAAACTCTTGTAAGCCTGGCTCTATTCACCACTTAGCTCTTTCTCTTAGAGCCACCATATATTTCCTTTAATTAACTACTTCTTCCCCACACATCCTCTGCCTTGTTTTTTTCAAATCACTTGTCATGATTTGTAATAATTTTATTTATTGAAATATTAGTTGTAGCTCTCCTCTTACCAGAATGCAAGTTCGATGAGAGGGCATGGGCCCTACATTTGCTCACCATTGAGTCCCTAATGCCTACAGTAGTAAGCTGACAAATATACATTTGTGAGAAGATTCAGATCCTTAAGGTATGAGGATGCAAGAGCTGAGTAGAGCCAGAGAGGTTGCGATGGCGGCCCAAGGTCCACTGCAGATCTGAAGGGTCAGGAGTCATCTGTATGCTTCTTTGGGAAGTTGAGAGGGAAACTGTGTGATTGGTTTCTGTCCCTGATGACCCTAACAGAGGTCCTCTCCACATGCTCAGGTATGAAGCCAGAAGCCCAGATCCTGACAGATCACACCATGGTGACACTTTACTCCTCCAACCTCCTCCTTAGTAAGCCTATCTCCCAGGCCCTTAAGCACTTTGTTTCCACTCTGCATCTAATTGCTTTGGGATAATTATATCATTAACTCTTTGTAATGAATAATAAAAAATAAATCACATCTGTAGAGGGCTGTGGAGCAAGATGTTGGGGTAAGCAGTTGTCAGCTATTTTCCTTTCCTTTGTCCTCATTTCCCTCCTCTCTCTAACCTTCTAAATTAGAATATCAGCCAAGTGGGGACCAAGATTTGTATTTTTAAAAGAGTCCCTGGATGCTGATGATGATCAGTGAAGTTTGGAAACCACTGACCTAGAGGATGAGCATCCTCAGAGGCTAAAGGAGAAACTGAAGAATGAAGTTAAATTGCAAAGATCTACATGTTTACTTAGTTCTTGCCTCCGCATTGCTCAAGGGATAGTATCTTGCTCTTCTTAGTAATTCTAGGGCAAGTGCTGTGATTGTGAACCTACAAGATGGGAAAATGGTACAACAGTCCCCTGGGAGGTAGCCAGATTCATAACTAATGAAAAAGTACTAATCTGAAGGCAGCCAGAGTCAGGAGGGCGTGCAGGATAGTTTGGATGCTGTTTCAGGTCACAGGCTCATTTCCGTAAGGAGAAACAGAGACAGAAACCTTCCTAGATCCCCTACTCTGCACCAGCCTTGAAGAGAATCCAAATCCTCTTTGGCCCTGGAAGACCCTGGCTTCTCAGTCTCTCGCATCCCAGTGGTCTCGGATCTTGGTCAGAAATAAGCAGACTTTCAGTAATATTTATTATAGTCTGTTTCCACTGATATAGAGATGCTCAATACTTGTTCAATTATAACTTGAACTGCCTGCTATGGGGGAAGCCATTAACACAAGGAGACATGATTCCCCAGTAACAGGAAGGAAAGAATTGGATTTGTCCAGTGGATATTATTAGCAGATAGCAAAAAGCATTTAACAGACAGGTACTTTGGTGCAGTGTCAACAAATTCTCAATAAACATGCTTCAAAGAAGCACCATATTATTATTATTTTTGCCTTGCTTCAAATTTCAATTTCAGCTTCTTGAAGTGTTCTTTATTAATCATAATGAACCCATCCAGCATTAATATAAAACTGTTGTGATTAATGGGCTAGTGCCCTGGCATCCTGCAGGTCACCACAGCGAGGCATTCCTTTTGGCAATATAAAGAAAAAAAGAAAGACTACTAGACAGAAATGGGAAACCAACACCCTTAACTTTGTGTCCATTCCATATTCCCGTCTGCTATGATTTTAACTGGCCTGTGAACTGACCTGCATGTGTTAACTACTGCCCTGGGGCAACAGCACAGAAAACCTCACAATTCTCCAGACATGTAGATACAGCTATGCCTCGGCCTCCTGACTTGCAGAATATCTCTCTGAATTTCTAAAACATGATCTCTACTAAAGGGGTGGAAAATCTGTGGGTTTTGTCCCCCCCTAGGTTGATTCTCCAAACTCTCTCCCCTGGAGTTGCAGAAAGTCCTTCACCCTACTTAAGTGCCGTACTGTATATGGGTTCTGTGGAGCAGTCACAAAGAGAGGGAAAGAAAATCAGACAAAGAAGAGCTGCATAAGAAATGGATGTAGACGCCTGTAATCCCAGCACTTTGGGAGGCTGAGGCGGGCAGATCACGAGGTCAGGAGATTGAGACCAGCCTGGCAAAAATGGTGAAACCCTGTCTCTACTAAAAATACAAAAATTAGCTGGGCATGGTGGTGCACGCCTGTAGTCCCAGCTACTTGGGTGGCGGAGGCAGGAGAACTGCTTGAACCCGGATGGTGGAGGTTGCAGTGAGCCAAGATCGTGTCACTGCACTCCAGCCTGGCGCCTGACGAGAGAGCAAGACTCTGTCTCAAAAAAAAAAAAAAAAGAAAAAGAAATGGATATAGGACAAGAAGGGAGTTGCATAAGAAATGGACGTAAGACAAATGCAAATCTTTTAGGCTGGGGTGTGTGTGTGTGTGTGTGTGTGTGTGTGTGAGGTTTTTTTCTCCCCCATAGAAAATATAAGCGATTCAGCTGTAAGAAATTCTATTTCTAAGACTGCAGTAAACTATCACACCTGTAGGCTTTTATTTTTCACAGAGGACTCTGTAAAATCCAAGGCAGCAAATCAGAATTCGGTGTGGTTTAGAGGGAATGCAACCACAGATTCCAGCCAAGAGGGAAAAGCTCAATTATACCATTCTTTACATGCCCAGTCTTGTACTCTGAAAGCCCCATGTAAGTGAAATGTGACCCATGATCATGGCCAGGGAAGAGGAAACACAAGCTGCAAGCCCCTGCATTATGCATAGTGAATATACTTCACGGTGTTGGTGCTGGAACAGCAGGTCTAATACCTGCTTGCCTGACAGCATGATGAGCAAGTATTTCTGAGTGATGTCATTACCTTTCAGGAACTGTGTTTGACTCAGGAACCGGCTGAATCCATCTATTCAAAACCATTCAATGCTGAGGGTCCAGCCTTCTACTCTTGGATACTTTTGTGCACAGGACAATCAAGGAAGAAGGTCTAAGATGATGAGATGACCATGTTTGTTTCTCTCACAATCTCTTACTGCCCCCACTGCTGGAAGCATTCTTTCAATCCCCATTCTTCCACACCACGGACTGCAATCATAGCCAGCTCCTAAGCAGCCCTATAAGGGAAGGAACCACTAGATCTCCAAAAACGTCATCATAATTTACCTGAGCAAGGTGTGCTTAAGAGACATTCACAGTCTTTTTTTTCCTGGTAATCACACATCTGCCTGCTTCTGCACTTGACTGAGCTCCTCCAGGTCAGGGAGCTTATCTGGCTGTTCACGGGGTCCTCCACGCCCCATCCAGAGACTCCCACCTAGTAAGAGCTCAGTAATGCTTGTTGAATAAAGAGACGGTCAATTTACCATTTGCCGCTGATGTGTTTAATGGCGCACATGTGTTTAGCTTTGTGGTTACATGCGGTGTCCCCAACTAGGCTACGGTGCTTCTGTCCTGTAGAGAGAAGTCTGAATTCAGGTATGATGACATTTTTAGAGCCTGCTTTATAGTAAGGTTGTATCAGTTATTCAGTTTCCTCTGGAGTTACCACATGGTGGGGTGGAAAGCAAGGGAAGTAGCAGCCACTGCAGCCTTTGTAAATCAGAGGCTTCTCTAAGCTGAGGAACAGTGTGCACAGATGGGGAAGGGAGGAACAACATGGATGTCACAGACAGAGATTAAAAGTAACCCAGCTGGGCGTGGTGGTTTATGCCTATAATCCCAGCACTTTGGAAGACTGAGGCTGGCGGATCATCTGAGGTAGGAGTTTGAGACCAGCCTGACCAACATGGTGAAACCTCATCTCTAATACAAAAAATTAGCTGGGCGTGTTTGCATGAGCCTGTAATCCCAGCGACTGGGGAGGCTGAAGTAGGAGAATCGCTTGAACCTGGGAGGCAGAGGTAGCAGTGAGCTAAGACTGTGCCATCGCGCTTCAGCCTGGGTGAAAATCGAAACTCCATCTCAAAAAGAAAAAAAGTAACCCCAGGAGGTGTTATGATTTAGAAATGACTGTCACAGTGAAGGGGAGGAAGGCAGCAAATCACGCTGCCGTGTGTGTACCTATGCAACAATCTTGCATGTTCTTCACATGTACCCCAAAACCTAAAATGCAATTAGAAAAAAAAAAAGCTGCCCCTGACTCCGAGGCCTTCTGGGGCTGGTATCCTGCTTTCTGGGAGTCTCTCTAAAGTCCTCTTGTTCTTTTTCTCAATATGGAAGCAGGCTAACGAGGAAAGGTGAGGCATGCCTGGAAATAGAACGCAGGTCTAAGCCAAGAGGGGTGGGCGGAGTAATCAAGCCGGTCTCCTTCGGCGCTTTCACCACCGCCCTTTTAAGGGCTCCTTGGGAGCCGAGGGACACCCACACCACCCGACCCCACCCCACCAGGCTGCTGGAGTCCTGGGACCACCCGGGTCTGTGGCCCAAATCCTTCCTAGCTAAGGGGAGGGGAGGGGGGCTTGGGCAGGATTGTGACATAAGATCGCCATGGTGACAGGGAGCAGATCTAGACCCGAGCCTAATAAAGGTAGCGTAAATAAAGGTGTCATAAAGGACGGGGCGGGGCGCATGCTTGTCAGGGACACAAGCCTCTAGGGGCTGCCAGAAGGGCTCCCGCTCAATGCGCGGCGCCAGCGCTTGTCATGTGCCAGCTGCGTCTGTGCGCCCCATGGCCCCTACTCACGTGGCAACTATTGTGGCTACTAGTCCAGGAGGCTCAGCCTCTGGAGTAGGTCAAGGACCCGCTCCAGCTGACCTCTAACCCCCTGGAGCCGACTGAGCCCTGGTCTTCACACTCCAGTCTCCCATGGAAATCTCCCCATGTGCTTACTTCCCTGGCAGGCCCCAGAGGCTTTGGTTACCTGGGGTCCTCTGCTTCCTCCTACAGGTCAGCCCTGCCCCAGGAATCGACTGAGAATTTGGTTCCATTCCTGGACACAGATTCAGCTGGAGAGCTGTCCCTAGGGCCAGAGCCCTTCCGTCTGCACACCCAGATCTGAATGACAAGCTGACTCGGCAAGAAAGGCTCCCACAGGTGGGTCCAATGCTGGACTGGGATCAGAACCAGACCCTAGTTCAGCCTCCTCGCCTCAAAAGTAAGGTTCAGACTACAGATCCAGATCAGGCTGCAGGGCATCAGGCAGATGAAATACTTGTTCCACCTCTAGACAGTAAGGATTCAAAAGCAGCCGACTTTATAGTTTCTCCCAAGAACCTGAAGAAAGATCTAGCTCAGCATTGGAGGCTTGCTAAGATTGTGGGAATTCCACATTGATTCCACTTTCTCAATTCCATCTAGAGACCAAAACTCAAAATCCAGAGACCCTTGAAGAGATCCAGTCCTCTTCCCTATAGCAAGAAGCCCTAGCGCAGTTTCCACAGCTCCCTGAGGAGGTAGAACCTTCTTCAACCCAGCAGAAGGCTCCAGCTCTGCCTTCACTGTCCCTTGAGGGGGTCCACTCTTCTTCAACAGAGCAGGAGGCCCCTGTGCAACAGTTACCTGCCTCTGAAGAGATCATAGCTCACCCACTGATACAGCACGAGGTAGATATTCCCTTTAAAAGTTGGTGTGAAGCTCAGCACTCACACTTGCCCAATGTCACAGGCAAGCCTGTGGATGTGGAGCTTACAGGAACTCTAGAGCCAGGTAAGGAACTTACATCAAGCCAGGAACAGGTCACAGCTCAGCCTCCAGAGCACCCCGAGGAGGTGAACTCCTCAACTCAATTAGAGGCCCCAGCTCAGACACCAGAGCACCCTGAGGACAGGAAACCTTCTGCATCCCAGCAAGAGACCTCAGCTGAGCCTGCGGGTCCTCCCGTGGAGGCTGAACGTTCCCCCAGTGAGCAGGAGCAGCCAGCTCAGCCTTTTGAGTCTTCTGGGAAGCTTGAACCTTCTCAGACCTAGAAGGAGACCCCAGCTCAGCCTCCCAAAGAGATGGAACGTTCTGCAATCCAAAAGGGGACCCCAACTGAGCCTCCAGATCCTCCTATGGAGCCTGAACCTTCCCCCAGTGAGCAGGAGCAGCCAGCTCAGCCTTCTGAGTTTCCTGTGGGGCCTGAACCTTCTCTGACCCAGCAGGAGGCCCCAGCTCCGCCTCCAGGGTCCTTTATGGAAAGTCTAGCTCAAGCTCCAACAAATAATGAGCTGCCAGTTCAACCTCCAGATGAGGATCAAGCTCATTATAACTTGCCTAACGTTACAATTAAACCTACAGATATGGAGATTACCATAACTTAAGAGCCTACTAAGGAGACAGAATCTTCCCAAGCCCAGCAGGAGGCCCCAACTCAGCATCTAGAGGAGGTGAAACCTTCTGCAACTGAACAGGAGGCCCCAACTGAATCTCCAGGTCCTCCTATGGAGCCTGAACGTTCCCCCAGTGAGCAGGAGCAGCCAGCTCAGTCTTCTGAATCTTCTGAGGAGCTTGGACCTTCTTACACCCAGGAGGAGACCCCAGCGCAGCCTCCCAAAGAAATAGAACCTTCTGCAATCCAAGAGGAGACCCCAACAGAGCCTCCAGGTCCTCCTATGGAGCCTGAACTTTCCCCCAGTGAGCAGGAGCAGCCAGCTCAGCCTCTGAGTCTTCTAGGAAGGTTGAATCTTCTCCAGCCCAACAGGAGCCCCCAGCCCAGCCTCCAGAACATCGTGAAGTAATACCACAAGGTCACCATCAAGCTCAGCATTCTGATTTGCCCAGTATCACTGTTATGCCTCCAGAGGTGCAGTTCACCATGGCAACAGAGCCTACTGCAGAGATGGGAACTTCTGCAATCCACCAGGAGGCTATAGCTCAGCTGTCAGGACCGATTAGGGATGTATAACCTTCCCCTACCCAGCACGGGGACCCACCTCTGCCTCTAGAGTCATTGGAAGGGTTGGACCTTTACCAATTCAACAGGAGATTTCAGTTCAGTCTCCAGAACCAATTAAGGATGAGAACCCCTCTCCAACCCAGCAGGAGGCTGCAGTTGAGCATCCACAGACCCCTGAGAAGGTTGAGTCTCCTCTAAACCAGCACGAGGCCCCAACTCTGACTCCACAGCTCCTTACGGAAGTTGTAGCTCAACCTCCAGAGCATCATGAGGTACCAGTTTCTCCTCTAAGTCATGACCAAGTTCAGCCTCCAACATTGCACAATGTCACTGTTAAACCTGTGGATCACATCATCACCATGACTCCATATTTCACTCATCAGGTTGAAACTTTAACCCAACAGGGGGCCCCAGCTCAGTTCTTAATGTTCCCTGAGCAGTTTCAACATTTGCAAGAGATTATAATTCAGCAGCTAAATACCCCTGAATATGATGAACTTCCTCCAGTCCATCAAGAGCCCAGAATTCAGCCTCCAATTCAGCTCTCCTCAGACTTTGAAAGTCCATTGAGTGATGAGGTGCTATTTTCACCTCTAGATCTGTCTCCAGTATTCAGAAGTAATTCACCTTTGCCTAATACCACAGTTAAAAATGTGGATCTGGAGCTTACCATACCTACAGCAGTCACTATGGAGGTTGAACCTTCTCCAGTCCAGCAGGACAACCATCCTATTCCCATTGAGTAGGCAGACTTTTTTCTAGTCCAGCCTGATCTCCGTTCCCCACCTCTGCATTCTCCTGAAAAGACTGAATCTCCAGTCCAGCAAGAGGCCACAATTCAGACTCCAGATTCTCCTAAGGAGGTAGAACCTCCAGTCCAGCAAGACTTCCCAGCTGAACCACCATTGCCCCTTAAGGAGGTTGAACCATCTGTAACCCAGAAGGAAGCCTCAGGTCATCCTCCAAAGTTCACGGAAGAGATCAGCCCTCCACTGCAGCAGGAGATACCAGCTCAGCCATCAGAGCCACCTGGGAACGTCGAACTACGTCCTGTCCTACAGCAGGCCCCAACTCAGCTTTTAGAGCCACCTAAAGAGGTAGGATCCTCTCCAGTCCAGCAAGCAGTCCCTGCTCAGTCTGCAGAGCCCCCTATGGTGATAGAACCCTCTCTGACTCAGCAGATCTCCCCATCTTTGCCTCTAGAGTTCCCTGAAGAGGTGGAACCATCTCTAACACAGCAGGACATTCCAGCTCAGATTCCAGAGCCCCCTATGGAGGCAGAACCTTCTCCACCCCAGCAGGAGGCCATAGTTCAGGCTCCAGAGCCCCCTAAGGGGGCAGAACCTTCAAGCCAGCAGATGGTCCCAGCTCAGGTTCCAGAGCCACCTAAGGAGGTTGCAGCTCAACCTCCAGCTCATTGTGAGTTGACAATTCCAACACCAGGTCAGGATCAAGGTCAGCATTCAACATCGCCTAGTGTCATAGTTCAACCTTTGAACCTGGGGCTTCCCATCACTCCAGAACCCATGACAGAGGTTGAACTTTCTCCAACCATGCAGGAGACCCCAACTCAGCCTCCTAAGAAAGTTGGACCCCAACCTCCAGTATATCAAGAGGTAACAGTTCCAACACCAGGTCAGGATCAAGTTCAGCACCCAGTGTCACCCAGCATTGCAGTTCTACCTCTGGACCTGGGACTTATCAAACCTCCAGAACCCACTACGGAGGTTGAACATTCTACACCCCTGAAGAAGACTGTAGAGACTCCAAAGCACGCTAAGGTGACACTTCCACATCCAGACGAGGTTCAGACTCAGCATTCAAACCTGACTCAAGCCACAGTTCAACCTTTGGATCTGGGGCTTACCATCACTCCTGAATCCACTACAGAGGTTGAACCTTCCACAGCCCTGATGGCTACAGCTCCTCCTCCAAAACACCCTGAGGTGACACCTCCACCTTCAGAGAAGAGTCAGACTCAGCATTCAAACCTGACTCAAGTCACAGTTCAGCCACTGGATCTGGAGGTTACCATAACTACAGAACCTACTACAGAGGTTAAACCGCCTCCAGCCACAGAGGAGACCTCCACTCAGCCTCCAGATCTGGGTCTTGCTATAATTCCAGAACCCAATACAGAGACTGGACATTCTGCAGCCCTGGAGAAGACTACAGCTCCTCGTCCAGACCAGGTTCAGACTCAGCATCAAAACCTGACTGAAGTCACAGGTCCACCTACTGATCTAGAACCTACTCATGATTCATTGGTGCAGTCTGAAAGTTACACCCAAGATAAGACTTTAACTGCACCAGAGGAGCAGGCCTCCACAAGCACCAGCATATGTGAGCTCTGTACCTGGAGAGGTGAGACGCTGTCGTGTATTGATCTCAGCCCAAAGCGGAGGCTCCGCCACATGCCTGTGCCAAAGCCCAACACCTACAACGGCACCTTCACCATCTTGTAAGAATCACCTTTCCTCCATTGTCCTCTGTGTCCTGCCTGACATGGCAGCCTTTCCCTTGAGGCCTTCCTGGGCCTTCTTTATCTCCCCAAGCCATACTGACAGCTGACTTTCTGCTTTCACCTTTGCTTGTCCACTCTTCCTTCTCCTCATCCTTTACTGTTAGGCCCCTTTTCCAATCCTTTGCTTCTGATTGCTCAGCAACATACATATTAAGTGTACAAATAAATTATTGAATAAAAGAAGTGATACAGAAAAAAAAAAAAAAAAGGCTGTCACAATTCTGTGGGCCACTGATCCTTCACTATCTCCTCAAGGTTCTGTGTCTACCAATGTTCCAAAAGACATTCGTCTTCCCTCCCTCTCTTCCATACACAGCGTTCCTCTGTGTTGGAAGTGGGAGACAGGCATGAATAAGACGTGTCTCTGCCTTCAGGCACTCACAGTGAGGTGGGAAGGAGTGGCGTGTCAGCCAGTAATTCTGTCACAGGATGCTCTCTGGTTTGATTCCAGTGTGCTACAGTACGACAACCAACTATGAAGGAGAATAGAGAGTCTGATCCTGGCTTTACTACTACTTTTTAACAAGTCAACCACAGTTTCCTCATCTGTAAAATGTAAATCATAATACTTACTTTACCTAACAAAGAGGGTTGAGTTGTTTCAAATATTTATTGAGATAATCCATAAAAATGCACACTCAAAGGATAAAGTTCTATAGATGCCAGGCCTCCTCCTCCTCATCATCATCATCACACCACCATCAGCATTATGATTTTGTCTATTTAAACATGCGTGTATGTGTGTGTGTGTGGGAGAGACTGCACATGCACCTAGTAAAAGGGCGGGAAAGAAGGAGGGAAGGAGACCACAGATCAGGAAAATACTTCAAAGGGTCCATGTGAAGCCAGGAATCAAATGCTAAACCTGCCACGATTTACAAAAAGAAGCTACTTATATATTATGCTCAGATGCAGCTTTCTCAAGATATTCTCAATCCCGGCTCCTTCAGCTTCTGTTTCCTCCTGTGTCATCCACTGGTAAGAATGCGTGATGGCTACATTATTTGACACCTGTCTCCTAAATTGGGCCTCTTGTTACATATCACATGAGCCCCATTTTATTATTTTATTATTTTATTATTACCTCTTGATAAAGCATTATCTGCTTGTGGCCATTAAGCTACCACTTCGGAAGAAAAGACATTTCTGGCTTTTCCTAAGGAAGTTAATGAGTTGCCCTTGAATGACCTGAGAAGTTCATTATTTCTACAGATTATTAGGGGTAAAGGCAGAGAAGCAACTGAACTGAGAGGGGAAGAGACAGACACTGGACAGAGACTGTTTGTGGTTATTCAAGCAGGAGCACTTTACCTTGTACAAGGTGACCTTTAGGCTGTGGGATCCCTTAGTCACACTGTGCAGGGATGGCACAAAAATATTCTGTCCATCTCCTAGTCTCAGCACCCTGGGACTTGTTAGGGGAAAGTGCAAGAGAGGCATGGAGTGACATCTGTAACACAAATGGGTGGCTGCTGCTGGAGAAGGCTCTGAACCCCACTACACTAACATCAGTTTTACAAAAGAGGATGGTGTCTTGCTCTTCTCAGTAATTCTAGGGCAAGTGCTGTGATTGTGAACCTACAAGATTGGAAAATGGTACAACAGTCCCCTGGGAGGTAGCCAGACTGACATGTGTGTACCCAGTCTCTCTGGGGTCTGGGCAAGTGGACAGGGAAGAGGCAGGTTCTGCAGTGTGTGTGCTGGGTTGGCACACATATCACAAAATCCTAAATGTGTCAGTACTATCTGCCTGTTCTCCGTTCTCTGTGCCATGAACAGTTCGTGTTATTTATGACCCCAGCAGCCCTTGACATGTTACTAATGGTGAAGCGAAAGGCAATGAGTAAAGGTCCTCCAGCAAGAGAAGCGTAAAATGAGCCTCTTAATCATCTCCTCTTCCCTTTGCTTGTCATAATCCAGGAAGGCTTTTTTGTACAGCATTAGACCCAGCAATTATATGAATCTGGCCATGAGGCTGATGAAGAAAGTTAGGGATCAAAGCGTTCTTTAGGGGACACATACCTGCTGAGAAGCAAAAGGCATAGATTCTGGTTGTAACTGTGCCATTGGGCAAGATAAGAGTAGGAAAGAGGCCCACAGTGGTCCCTGGCCTACAGAAACCCCTAATTCACATGCAGAGCAGGAACTTAGACCTCAGGTCGAGCCTTTCCTGGGACACCAGGAAAAAACTTTCCTTCCCATACGGTCATAATATTTTGTGACATGCTGACTTATAAGCCCTAACTATGCAGGTAGCATATGTGATGTGCAAGGCGTTATTCTGGGAGTTCTGAGGGATACAGGGCATTGTCACTGGTCTCCTGGAAATCATAGTTAATAAATATACTATAGAAACAGAAACAAGATTTTCTGAAAGAAAATGACAGCAGTAAAAAGAATAGCAGAGAGGCCAGGCACAGCGCTCCCATCTGTAATCCCAGCACTTTGGGAAGCCGAGGTAGGTGGATCACCTGAGGTCAGGAGTTCCAGACCAACATGATCAGTATGGTGAGACCCCATCTCTACTAGAAATACAAAAATTATCAGAGTGTGGTAGCATGCACCTGTAGTCCCAGCTACTCAGGAGGCAGAGACAGGAAAATCACTTGAACCCAGCAGGTAGAAGTTGCAGTGAGCCAAGATCGTACCACTGCACTCCAGCCTGGGTGACAGAGTGAAACTCCCTCTCAAAAAACAAAACAAAACAAAACAAAAATAGTAGAGAAAGCAAGTACTATATCAGGATTCTGATGGGTGAGATGTTATTTTAGACTGAAAATTAAAGAAGTCTTCAGGGAGCACATTGCTCTTGAATTGGATCTTGGAGACTGGGAAGCACTTTGAAAGTGGAGAGGAAGACAACTATTGCAAACTGGCTGAAACTGACTTATATTATACATAATATAAATCCAATTATGTATTCATTGATTCATTCAACAAATATCATTGAGCAGTTCTCATTTGCTGGGCACTGTGCGAGGCCCTGAGGATACAGTGGTGAACACCACCACAAAAACATGAACTAAGCATGATGACAGTGCATGTGGGTCCAGGCAAGTGGGGGGCAGACGGTGGATACGAGAAAAAGGCTTGAGCAGTAGGACCAGTGCAGTGACCTCCGGTGCAGTTCCTATAGGCTGCCAGAGAACACAGTCTCCTCATCACTTGTTGATTTGGTGTTGGTGTTTCCATCTGCAAATTAGGGAAACCACACCTGCTATTTCTTGAAACCATTGGTAAAGTTTGGCTTGAAAGGTGCAGAATGTTGATGGGCAAAATTGCCTGAGTGGTTACATGTGGTTTCTCTGTATCTGTTTCAACTGGATGGGTGATTTACTGAACAGCGCCCAAGGAAATCATGCTAACAGGTTGGCCAATATGTTAAGATCATAGCTCTCCCTGCATAGTGCCATTTCAATTATTGCTCGGTTAAATGAAAGTCTTTTCTCTGGATTGAATGGTCCACTATTGTTAGATTACTTATTAAAAAAGACTGATAGGCTGAGGCTGTTTTCACTTAGGATTTGTATAACACGTTCATAACTGAAATGGAGGGTTGCCATAGTTACCTGTGTGCGCTGTTAAACAGAGCACAATCTCCACTAAAATCTCTCCATCGAGGTCAACTAGACATTTTCCATCAGCACCAAATAATATGCTGGCTAATGGAAGTTAATGAAATTATTAAAAGAGAAGAAATTGAAAATAAAGTTAATATGAATATATTTTATGTTTAAATATGTTTTAGTGACCAGCCATTTCTGTGGGGTTCTAACCAGCTGGAAACTTTGGAGTAAAGCTAGACATCTGGAGAGAGGTTTAGAGTAAAAACACATTTGGATTTTGGCACAGATTACTGCCTTCGAATCCAGCCCATCATTAACAGCTTCTGTACAGTATTGTTCTTCCTCCAGGGGCAATAAAAATGAAGCAAACCTTTGTTCAATCTAAACTTCCTTTCTTGGTCAGCTGTTCCTGCTGACTTCCCATCCGAGTGGCCCTACTGTTTCCATTGGAAACGTCAGAATGGAGAAAACCACAGACTGCTTGCTTTAGAAACAGCATGTTCAAATCCAGTAATGCCAAAAAATGTAGACATTGTTTATGAAATAATCACTAGCTTAGCGCTTCTCAAACCTTAGTGTGTATAGATGTCATCTGGAGATCTTGTTATCCTATAGATTCTGATTCAGCAGGTAAAGGGTGGGGACTGTGCGTCTTTTTCTAAAAAGCTCACAAGTGATATCAATACTCCTAATCCTGCTGGGCACAGTGGCTCACAGCTGTAATCCCAGAATTTTGGGAGGTTGAGGCATGTGGATCACCTGAAGTAGTCAGGTGTTCGAGATCAGCCTGATGAATATGGTGAAACCCCATTTCTACTAAAACTACAAAAATTAGCCAGATATGGTGGCTTACACCTGTAGTCTCAGCTACTCAAGAGGCTGAGATAGGAGAACTGCTTGGACCTGGAAGGTGAAGGTTGCAGTGAGTCGAGATCACACCACTGCACTCCATCCTGGGCAACAGAGTGAGCTCAGTGTTGAAAAACAAAAACACTCCTAGTCCACACACCAAAACTTGAGAATTTGCTTATTGGAATCATCATATACATATCAACCTGAAAGTGCTGCCACACCATCTTCTTGCGTGACACACATGTGAGCTGTCCCGCTGACACTAGGATTTACACCACTTCCTATTTATCAGGTTCACGTGGCATGGTGCTCACAGGGCTCTCCAATATCTTTTGTGGGATTGTGCTTTCAATTTATGATTATCACTCTTAATAAACATGTAAATAGCTCAAATGTAGAGTTAGTGACATGTTTCATCACAGGGCAAATCGGCCTTTAACTGATCTTTACTCTTTAGCAATGAATGAAGCACAAATCAAATGTAAATCTGTCAACTCAAGGCAAACCATAATTCCCCTGGCAGGTGGCATTGACAAAAAAGTACGGAGTATGTGTGAAGTCCAAAATTGTTATTTACATAAATCATAGAGTTTCAGTAAAGCTCAGGCTGAAATTTTACAGTATAGTCTATTTTTGAGGACAATCCATTCATTGTTAGGAATTTTGTGTGTATCTGGGGGTTGGGGGTAATCTATACATGAGCCAAATTAGCCAACTACATGGTACAAATCTACTAGACAGTATTTAACTCAATATTTACCAATAATCATACAGAAAAAAGGTGCTTATGGAAGCCGCTATGTTCAGCTTTGCATTATTCTCTACCAGTCTGTAAAATGGACACCCCCTCCAACATACATACTGAATTGGTCAGATTCTCACTTTTTTTTTTTTTAATCAAAAGGATGTTCCAAAAATAAGAAGAGGTCTCTTTATTCTAGACCAGTAGTTCACCTGGAGGACTTTTAAAAGCCCAGATTGCTGGGCTTTACCCCTAGAGTTTCAGATGTCAGGTGGGCCTAAGAATTTGGCTTTCTAACAAGTTTCCAGGTGATGCTGATGCTGCTGGTCCAGGAACCACACTTTGCGAGCCACAGTTCTAGATCATTACTTTACACCCTTGGTTGCATGCTAGAATCGTCTGGGAGCACTTTTGAAAATACCAACACCTGTGCTGAAATCCAGACAAACTAAATCCAAATGGGGCAGAGGTGGGTAGTGGAATACAACTGTGGGTAATGTTTTGTTTTGATTTAAATTTTGATTTTAGATTCAGGTGGTACATATGCAGATTTGCTTCAAGGATATATTGCATTATGCTGAGGTTTGGGCTTCTCTTTTTCCTTTTTTTTTTTTTTGAGATCGAGTCTCGCTCTGTCTCCCAGGCTGTAGTGCAGTGGCATGATCTTGGCTCACTGCAACCTCCACCATTCGGGTTCAAGTGATTCTCTGCCTCAGCCTCCCAAGTAGCTGGGACTACAGATGCGCACCACCACACCTGACTAATTTTTGTATCTTTAGTAGAGACGGGGTTTTACCACGTTGGCCAGGCTGGTCTCGAACTCCTGACCTCATGATCCACCATCTCGGCCTCCCAATGTGCTGGGATTACAGGCGTGAGCCACTGTGCCTGGTCCTGGGCTTCTCTTGATCCCAACATCTATATAGTGAACATAGTACCCAACAGGAAGTTTGTCAGCCCTTACTGCTGCTCCCTCCGTCCCTCCTTTTGGAGTCCCTGGTGTATTTTGTTCCCATCTATTTGTCCATGTGTACCCATGGTTTAGCTTCCACTTATAAGTGAGAACATGTAATATTTGGTTTTCTGCTTCCCAACTATCAGTATTTTTTAAAGCTCCCCATTTGGATCTAACCTTCAAAAGGCTAAGAACTACTAGGTATAATGGAAAGTTACCATCTTGCAGCTGAGTACAAAAACATTACCTCAAGCTCATATTAGCCCAGATATATTATAATGGTTCTGAGAGTGTAACTGAACAAAATAATGGGCAGATAAAATGTTCCACAGCTATGGAGATATAAGCCTGAGAATATTTCAGCTGTATCACCTAATTTGAAGATTATCTTCCTGGCATTTGCTGTGTGTGTGGGTGTTTGGCACTTGGACTCCAAAAAGGCTGTCAGTTCTCCCAGGCAGGGCTTCTTGTGCAGAAGATAAACCAGAGGATCCACCTGCTTCTCTAAGGCCATTCCTCTGAAGGGGACTTCCAAAAGGGTGTCATTTTTCTAGTGAAATCATAACATGGTTCAGAAACTCAAGAAGGATATGTGATACTTCTTTCTGCTTCCTCAGTCAACAGCTTTCTCTACCTCCTGTCTCATCACAATCTTCCAGTTGGCAAGAAGTTAGAGAGGGATAAGTAAGAAGATTCCAAAATGCTCTAAGCTTGCCAAGCCATAATATGTACCATGGCTTGCTGTTTTAATCTTGAAGAAAGGATCCAATCTAGGGACATGAAAGATGAAGTAAAATCTATAAGTTGGATTTTAGTTGCTTTTAAGAATTATTTGCTATAGTTAGAACATCTGCCATTCTTACACTCAAGGCTTGAGATTTCTTTACAAGGGAAAAAAAATTAAGATTTTAAAGTTCTAAATAGAAATGTTCTCCATTTCCTACAAATGATCCTTCAGTCTTCGCCTTAATTACTCGGAGGGGAATATTCTACTTGACCCAACTGTTTCTTTTTTTTTTTAAGTAATTAAAATCTTATTTTCTTTTGTTTAAAAATGGAACTAAAGTACACTTCCTATTAACTTCTACCCCTTATCCTACATCAATTGTCTAGGACCATCCAAAAAAAGCCTAATTCTTTTTTGATGTTAGAAATATTTATTAAATGCCTACCATACGAGGCATGGAATGAGGCACAAAGATGAAAGAATCCCTTTAATTAGGGGTAGGAAGACAAAAGCATAAATTTCATAACAGAGCTATACAAAATCTATAGCAAGCGTAATCAGAACCAGCAGAAAGACTGAGAACTACCTCAAAATAAACAGTATTTAAGATGTATGTTGGGGAATGGGTAAAATATCAGCAGGATAGAAATAAAAAGATATCCCAAACATTCCTGGGAAAGAGAACAGCATACATAAAGGCAAAGAATGATAAAAGGCTTAATCCACCTATAAGACATAACAATTATAAACATATATGCACCTAAAAACAGCTTCAAAACATATGAAAAATTCACAGAATTGAAGAGATAAATAATAAAAATAGTTTGAGACTTCAAAATCCTACTTTCAGTAATGCACAAAACAGCTAGACATAAGAAAAACAAGGGAATAGAAGGCTTCAACAACACTATAAGCCAAGTAAAGCTAACTGAAATACATAGACCATATACCCAACAACTTGTTATACACTCGAGAAAATAATACATGCTTTTCTGAAGTGTACATGAAACATTCTCCAGGATAAACTACACTTATGATTGCATTTATATGAAATACCAAGAATAGGCAAGTTGATAGATTCAGAAAGTATATTAGTAGTTATAAGAATCCATGGAAAGAGGAATGCGAGGAGTGACTATTAATGGACATGGAGTTTCTTTATAGGGTGATAGAAGTGTTCTAGAATTAGATAGTCGTGATGGTTGCATAATTTTAAAAATTGGCTGGGCATGGTGGCTCACACCTGCATTCTAGCACTTTGGGAGGCTGAGGCAAGTAGATCGCTTGAGGTCTGGCATTTGAGACCAGCCTGGCCAACATGGTAAAACCCCGTCTCTACTAAAACTACAAAAATTAAGCCAGGCATGGTGACAATCACCTGCAGTCCCAGCTACTTGGGAGGCTGAGGCAGGAGAATCACTTGAACCTGGGAGGTCGAGGTTGCAGTGAGCTGAGATTGTGCCACTGCACTCCAGCCTGGGCAACAAAGTGAGACTCTGTCTCAAAAAATAAAAATAAAAATAAAAATATACTAAAAAGCCAATGAATTGTACATTTTAAGGTAAAAATTTCCTGATGGGCAAGAATCACATCTGTCTTGCACTGAAATGGAAAACATAGCTCATGGTGTGTGCACATACATATTTTGTTCTCACCCACCTCATATACAGAAAATGATCCCCAAAAGCTTACCCTAAGAGCAGGAAATTAGGAAAAACAATATGCAAAATAAGGTCAGGCATTTGTTGCAATAACTTACTCTAATTCATTTGTTCAATGAACAGTTATTAAGGACCTATTGTGTGCCAGGCCTGCAAGGTGGTAAAGATTCAGCAGTGAACAAGACAGACAATACAGGCAGAGCGTATGCCCTAGTAAGTCTAATTACCTCAGAATTAACCACATTTCAATTTTAGACATCAAGTACAAGCTGGCGAAGATAGTTATTTTGGCATTTATAAAGTTACAGAATAATTATTTGATTTATACACTTGGAAGAAACAATATTTGAATGATAACAGAAGATTAGCATGATAGCAACAAGAAAGTAGAACTCAAACACAGGAATCTGTTAATGTGTGTTTGCCTTGTTCACAGACAGATATGAGGCATTCTGCAAACATAAACCTAGAGTGGAGGTGGATATGGCGTGTTCTTAGCTTTCTGACAACAGCCATGACAATGTTTCTACCAAATATGTAGCTACCAAATATGTAGCTCTGCTTTCATACCTAACAAATAACTTACCTGGTAATTTGTCCTCTCTACCTGTAGGAAAGAATTAATTCATCAGTGTATTTGGGTGTTCTGGTCTGCTGCATGTTACAGTTCTCATTGTAGAGGTCCAAGTTGTATTTGGGCTTACACATTAGTCTTTTCTAAGTTTGATAGTATAAGCTATTTCTGAAACTTTGGTAACATTTACATTAAATTCTGTAACATGTTGGCCATGCCTAATATACTGCTACTTTCTGATGCTTATGGATAAAATATTAGAGTAAAAATTAAAATATGTCTACTTAAGTGTTACATCTCATTCAATAACACATAGTGAGTGCCTGCTACATTGCAAGCTATTCTGCAAGGGAGATATGTGGATACAGGATGTGTAAGAGAAAACATCATCCTCAAGTGGGCTTTCCCGGATAAAGATATTTCTTGATAACTTTTATCCAAGTTACTTAAATTTCAAAAAGAATGAAAAAAATCACAAGGGAGCCATTAAAAGAAAACATTCTATTAATATAAAATAAATATATTCCTGTGTCAGTGTTCTGCAATCTATATTCTGACTTCAATTTTTGTTGAACGCCATTTGGGAAAACTTAGTTATGTAAGCAAGGTAAAATATTTGCTACATTTTCTTATTTTTAAATTTGTAATTTTATTATTGATTTTAACATTTCACAAGCACCCAGATCTGCTATTTTTCAGCCATTTACATGTCTTCATGCATAGGAGTGGGAGCCCATATATAGTCATTAAACACCTTGATTCTTTTCCCTATGAAAGATCTGTGTGAATATTCAGCCTTCTCTAGGTCAACTTGTCAGAAAACCAGTTTAAGAAAATAAAAATATTAGAATATGGAATATTTAATAAAATATATTTTATGGTTTTAAGAAACATATTTGTACTTCAAATGAGGAATATGAGAATATAATAGAAACCTTTAAAGGCCACATAAATTACCAGATAAGAATGGTTAATAGGCCAGGCATGGTGGCTCAAACCTGTAATCCTAGCACTTTGGGAAGCTGAGGCAGGCAGATTGCTTGAGCCCAGGAGTCTGAGATCAACCTGGGAAATATCGTGAAACCCTGTCTCTACAAAAAATACAAAAATTAGCTGTGTGTGATGGCATGTGCCTGTAGTTCCAGCTACTCAAGAGGCTGAGGTGGGAGTACCACTTGAGCCCAGGAGGCAGAGGTTGCAGTAAGCTGAGATCATGCAACTGTATTCCAGCCTGGGCAACAGAGCAAGATCCTAATTAAAAACAAAACAAAACAAAACAGAAGAAAGAAAGAATGGTTTATAATTAGACATTGCTGATAATTATTATTTTTAGTTGTTTAGTGCTTTATAGCTCATAAGGCCTTTGTAATGGATCTTTAAGACGTCTTTAAATTCTATTAGTCTCTGAATATGACTTACTGAAGATTATACAGCTAAGTATAAACACAGGACTCTTATTTTTTCCTTAAAGTCCTTATTACAAAATAAATACAAAGTACTTTGTTTACTTGTTTATTATCTTCCTCACATACTAGGTTAAAAGTTTTAGGTGAGCAACCACCACACCTGCTTTATTCCTCATTGCATGCCAATGCCTGGAACAGTCCTTGACACATAATACATTTCTGACACATGTTTAATGAATTAAGGGAAGATATCAAATGTCTGATTCTATTGCATTCCTTCTTATACAACATTAGTGGGTATTTTAGGATTCTGGGATTATTTATTTGCTTAGAAGATCATGCTTCCCATATATTTCAAATCAGTCAAACTTGATCAAATATTATACTGAAATTTTAAAAAATGAGTCAAGGAAGTTTTGCTGTATGTAAATTAGTCTATTCTTCTTTCCTTTTAATTCTATTCGACATGCCCAACTACTTGATACATAGAAATTTTATAATAATATTCTCTGTTTTTACTTACCACATTGTAGTAAAAAGTAAATGGCATGTTTCAACTAATCCGGCAGTATTGCCTTTATTTCCTCTAGCTAAGAGGGGTAAACAGACATGGTTGCTATGGAAAGTCATAAATACCACTGGCTGCTATTTCCTTATTTGCCACTCTATCATGTATTAGGAGAATAAACAGCAAAAGCTCCTTCTAAAAGTTGAGTTGCAGGCATGTGCAAGCCATGACATCCAGAGCTTCTGCAGTTCATTGTGTTGCCCAGCTATTGCAGAAGTGGGATGATAATAACAGTAGACATATATTGAGCATTTTCCCAATGCCAGGTATTGCACTAGCAACATGCTATGGGTTGAATGTGCCCCACAATGTTCATGTGTTGGAAACTTAATCCCCAAAGCAACAGTGTTGAGAGGTGAAACCTTTAAGAGGTGATTAGGCACAGTCTTTGTGAACGAATTAATGCTGCTACTGTGGGAGTGAGTGAGTTATCATGGGAGGGAGTTCCTAATAAAAGAGTAAGTTTGGCCCCCTCTCTCTTTTGTGCCCTCTTGTCTGTCCACCTTCTACCAAGACAGCACCTCACAAGATGCCTGTTCCTTGGACTTCCCAGTCTCCAGAACTGTGAGATATATATCTGCATTCTTAATAAAGTACCCAGTCTCAGGTATTCTGTTATAGCAACACAAAATGGACTAAGAAGATACATTACCTCATTTCATCCTCACACCAGGCTTATCAGTTTGGCCTGATATTTCTTCTTACAGGAAGAAACTGAGACTTAGAGATGTCAAGTATTTAAAGTTCACTCAGCAGGTAGGTGACAGAAGAGAGGTCCCAACTCAAGTCTTTTTTTTTTTTTAACTGTGGTAATGATTTTATAGTATTTTTGTGCTGGAAATAACTAACCAAATGAAACAAAAGTGAATAATTACTTATAGTAAGGGTCAGCTTTTTCTTATAGTTTGCATAGCTTTATAACCTAAAAATTGGCATGTTGTTTTCTATCTTTAGAGGAGTGACTCTTCTGGCTCTCTGCTCAGGGCTGTATTCTTAATTCCTAATAGTGACATGCAGAGAGTCAGAATGTCCATATATTGAACAAAATATCCATACATTGAACAAAATGAATCTCTTTCTCTGATTTCTGGTGCTAGGGTTGGGGAAGGAAAGGATGAGAATGCATGCCTAAACCCAGGTCTTTCTGATCCCAAAGGTTGAATGGGAATGGCATTTTTTTGGCCTCCTCTGCCACAGGGCTTGGAGAATCACTTGCCTCTGGTCTCTTGGTTAAATTAATCCTGCCATATTCACCTGATCTCAGGAGGCCCCTGTGGGTATCAGGGAATGGAACTTGTAAGCCAGAGGTCTTATATTGCATTTTACCTTTCTGTTACTTCCTTAGGCATTAGACCAGGGAATCATTTTAACAACAGCAGCAGCAACAACAAAACACCTTATAAGATTATATTTTGGGAGGCTGAGACTCGTGGATCACTTGAGGTCAGGAGTTTGAGACTAACCTGGTCAACATGGTGAAACCCTGCCTCTACTGAAAATACACAAAAAAATTAGCCGGGCATGGTGGTGTGTGCCTGTAATACTAAGTACTCGAGAGGCTAAGACAGGAGAATCACTTGAACTTGGGAGGTGGAGGTTGCAGTGAGCTAAGATAGCACCACTAAACTCCAGCCTAGGCAACAGAGCGAGACTCTGTCTCAGAAAAAAAAAAAAAAGATTATATTGAAATGAACTGTGGTCTCCTTGCACCTAGCTAAAAGTCTGGGACACAGTAGCTACTTAATAGATTTTTTATTGAACTGAGTTAATTTTGAAGTAAATTTTAATAACTAATCCCATTAAGTGAGAACCAGCATAGCACCAAGCCAAGCTGCACTGAGGTGCCAGTGAACTCACTTACACATGACATCTAAACACATCTAGGAATCAATGTTTTGATCTAGAGTAGGAAGAAGTCCAAGACTATAGGTAGACATATTATTTGAAGAAGTCCATGTTATATCTAAATAGAAATCTATACAGTAAATCACAGTTATCTAAACTTTTTCCCCTTATCATCAGGATTCTCCTCTTCCTTTTTTTTTCTTTGCAGAATGAGCCACATAATTGCTTCAATTGGCCACTTCCCTCTGACAGATGTAGTTATATGTATATATGCAATACATACACACATACATACACATGAGTTGAAGTCAATTTAGATAACAACTGACAAGAAATTAAATATTTAAAGATGTTGTTGATTATGTAGTTATCACAAATGTCTATTTAGCATCCCATATTGGAAAGAAAACCCCACTACGATTATCTCATCTTGGCAGTCTTCCCCCACCCCCCAAATTACAACTGCTACATAGTTACTTAGAGCCTTATTCACAGTTGTTTATTTCCTGCTTTCACATCTAAAGTTGGGGAAAACAGACCTTGGTGAATTTCAAATTTTAGAGCTAATAGCATCAGTCTGGTATGGTAGGTATTATTTAACTTTACTATGAGAAGTTAGGCATCTGTTTTTCTTTCAGCTGATGACACAGTTCATTTTCTCCTCAATAATAGAGAAATTTCAAAATTCATGAAAGCCCACTTTTTGCTTCATTTCCTGTAAATAACTTTACACTTACTTCAAAGCTGACCTTTCACTTAGATCAAAATCCGTGTTACTAAGACCTTGCAGGGAAGAGAACTGAATCAATTGGACGAACATTAAAATAACTGTATCTTGCTTTATTTACTGTACCCTGAACACCTTTGAGGGTTATAATTTCTGGGGATGCCCTGAGCACTCTCAGTGAAGTATCTGCCAAAAATCACATCTGACTAGTGCCTTGTTATTTTTTTCCACTGCTGTTTTTTTAAAAGTGCCATTAAGGGAAGCTTAACTACAACAATTCCCTTTCAGTGTTGTCAGTTTTCCATGAGTTCAGGCAGGCCACCACACAGATCTCAAATACACAGAACACTGTAAGTGGAAACCGGGTTAAAAGGGAAGGAAATGTTGTATATACTTAATATTATAGAAATCAAGTATAAAGAAAAGGTTGCTAAATTGTAGAATGCAATCAGGGTAACTGTATTGACTGGAAACAGAATTCAAATTACCTTGTACTTGGTTACTGGGAAGAAATTGAGGAGGCTTTAAAAATAGACACCACTGTTTCTGGCCTTTGTTTAAAGTAGTAATTCCCAAGACTAAATTTCTCTTACTGTCTCTTATACGCCTGGATCAAAAGAAGCAAATCTGACTGGTTTAGAAAAATCTTTAGGGAAAACCCAATTCCTTTGTCTCTTCAACAAAGACTTTGAATAAGAGTCTAAGTTTGCTTTCGCCTGGGCATTTTAAGAATTGGACAACACATGTACTGGGAGCCAGAAAGTTTCCTCACATAATCTAAGCTTTGGAATTCCTTTGTTTCTTGCCTTTCAGATGGAAGAAGAATAACAAGTATGGTATTGTCCACGAAATCACTGACCACTCAGTCTCCATTTTAATATACTGTATATACACTGTGTGAGTGTGTCTGAAAGACTGTGGGCAGGGGAAAGAGAAGAAACTGTGGGTGTTTATGGTTAATATTAATCACTTGGATGATGAATATTATTATTAGAAAATTAGAATTTTATAATTGCATTAAACCTGAAAATTATTAAATATATAGTTGGTTCCTAAGACTGTTATTTTTCAAGAATTTTTTTATGTGCTAATTATCTGAAAGGGTAGTGTGTTTCAGTGAAATAATTCCCCCTTTCCATCCTTTTTCCCACAGTATTCCTGTATTTATCAAGAGCAATGTCTTTATAACTGGTAGGCTTTTTGGCCTCTGTCATTCCTATTTTGAACCAAATGATTAAAAAATGACTGTGGTAAATGTTACCTAACTTGGAGTTATTAGGGCCAAAATAAGTCCTTCACATATTTAGGCCAATAAAAACACAGGATTCTGTTTTGTTGTATACCTCACGATTCTTCTTTTGTAATCAAAGATGTGAACACCCCAAAATGGTGACATGAAACAAAGTGGAATGCAAGAAAATGAAGAAAAATATACTTTCCTGTAGTTCATGCTGATACCTGTATTTGTTGACTGAATCCCTGAAAGCTATTCCTTTGTCTCCCTCTTCAAGTGCTAATTTCCAGACCTCCACCTGAGCTCATGTTCCTGCCCCTTGCCTAGGAGATCTTTGTATAGTTCCTAACTCTGAAGCTTTGTGGCCAAAGGAAGTTATTTATGCCACTGTACAAGAGGGAGCAAAATGGCTGCATTTTATCTTGTGTACCACAAGGGTGCTCAGGAAATTTATGAAAAATCTATTCCAGTGACTGCTGAGATATGAATGTTGAGCTCCTAATGGCTGCTAATGGGCGATCTTACTGCACTCTTCCTGTTTTCCTTACCCCGAAGTGGTCAGCCAGCATCCAGAGAGGGTAAGAAAGATGGGAGAGTTGGTGAATAACAATTGCCGGGTAAACCACCAGGGACTGGGTTTGATAATGCATTCTCACTTGGAAATGCCTGAGTTGGAAGCACCTTTGAGACACAGTCCAGGAAGGCCCCAAAAAGCTTTCCAGGTAGAGATCGGTGAGTTTCTATGATCCCCAGAACTTGGGAATCCTCCTGACAATTTTATATTGTCCTAGGTTGCTTGATTTATCTGGCTGAGTCCTTTACCTTACATAGACCAGTCTTCTAAAACTGGGGGGCAGATGCTTGTCATCTACCATAAAATGCTGCTAAGAAAGAGATTTCACAACCCATTTTAAAATTTAATTTCTCTTTAGCCTTCCAAAAAATATGAAAAGTCGCTAGTTATACTTTCTCATGTAGTAAATTCCAGAACTCTTGTCATTTGATACTTACGATATCTTACATGGAAGATATGCCGGAACTGTATGGTAATAAAACCTTTTTCCGACCAAATCAGCTTTCCTAATACAACTTTGTACAGAGGTCAGATATATTAGGCCTATCACTTACCACTGTTAAAAGACATCAGTATCCAACAATTATCATCTCAAATATTGGCTACATAACCGTTCCTTTTTCTGATATATTTAAGAAAGAGTAAGAAATCTCCAACCATGTTAAATTCTTTAAGAAGAATCACAGGAATTTTTTGATCCCTAGAGAAAGATGATTTGACAGCAGGAAATCTGACCTCTGGGGCTACCTCTCCCCTTCACCTACTCATAATCATTTTGGTCAGCAACAACTTGTTTTTCAGTGTTTTTCATAAAGACAGTGCAGAAGCTCAACTTCTCAGGGCAATACCAGATGATGGCAAAGACCAAAATAATACAAAATACTCAAGTAAAGGCAAACGTTAAGGAAGGGCCTTTGAAATTTCCATCTCTGTTGCCTATTCCCACTCTTTCCACCCACATCTACTCTCTCTGTTGCAGTGAAGGCCTGGGTATGTGGGCAGTAATGACTGCGTAATTCTATCTTTAAAGAATCTATTGAATTAAGGAAGCTGCAGAAAACGAGGAAAACTTATTGAAAACCATCAGAACAAAAGTTCTCAAACCCAAGTAAATTGCTGCTAAGGCGTGTCATTGATGATGTTTCACTTTATGTAGTTAATTGCTTCCTGCCTCCGTGGATGATTTTATCTGTCTTTATCAACTTTTGTTTTGTTATTAATGCCCAGGCATTGGCATGGTTCATCTGGTACTCCATTAGACTTGTGGCAAGCACAAAAGCCAGGACTAAGGGAAGAAAATTAATTGCTTACCGTGTTAATGTCAATTCATTTTCACCTTTTGCCTTGGCCTGATCTCACCATACTGTTGGCAAATTATATTTTTCTTGTTAGTTATTTAATCCTCAAAATCTTAAAATCAGCCCAGGTAGATGAGGGAGAAAAGATAGCAGTAAAACCACTGTTATTGCCTCTGGTGAGGTATGTAGTTTTGGACTAAGGCACAGTACTTCTGCCCAACATGAACAGAAGCTGAGATGAATCTAAGCCAGTTTTGATGAATGGCCAGCAGAAGACAAGATCTTGGAGTTTTCTTGAGCAAACCATAAGAAGCTACTCTCTAAATTTTTCTGACTTTAAACCAGAGCTCTTACATGCAGAGGCACTTCTTAGCTCCAGTTGATGTAGCCTGGAACAGTGCTGCCCCTAGACGTCACTCTCTGTGTAGTTCAGTAGTTCTCAGAGGACTATTCGAGATCCACATGACAGATATATCCAGAGTCCAGAACTTGAGGGTCAGGTAGCTCGTTCTCCCTCTAGAGCCCAGAAGCCAGTCTGGATTAGGGTAAGCCTATGGGCTAAAGAGGTCAAATATATTTGACTGGCTCCATCTATTATTATTCCATCACGGGCCAAGCTAGGAGCTGTCATTTTAGGGACACACAGGAACATCACTGTCTCTGTCTTTCAAATGGCTTTCTTTGCTGCTTTTGACTCAGGACTAGGTTGGTCAGATGTAAGTAAAAATAATAGGATGCCTAGTTAAATTTGAATTTCAGAAATACAAGTAATTTTTTGGCCTAAGTATGTCTCATGTAATATTTGGCCTGCTTTGTACCACACTGCTGACCATATCTTTATTGTTAGCTATCAACGCTCAAAGGCTTAAGATAAGCCCAGGTATATAGGGTGGGGAAAGAAGAATGACATCCTTCCGGTGAGGTGCTTACTTTTAGGCTGGAGTGCAGCATATTTTTAGTACAAATATGTCCTGCATAACATTTGGGACATACTGAAAAAAAATCATTTATTGTTTACCAGATATTCAAATTTAATTAAGTATATTGTATTTTACCTGGCTGACATCTCTCCTGAAATACAAAGGAGCAAAAGATTGCCTATGGACAGGTAGTTTTTTACGTATATACTACAGAAGAAGCCCCAGCTAGAGCCTCAATTGTGCTTACCAAGAGAACAGGGCATATTTAGGCCTGTCAGATGGAGAAGAGAAATCCCACCAAGGTCCATTTAAATGAGAAACCAAAGAGTATCCTGAGAAAAAACTCATCCTCAGGGACGAGAGCCAAGGTAAATGAGTTTGAGGCACTATCATAGAGAAAGGGGTGATTCTGAGCACAGAAGACCTCCTCCCTCCAATTGCCTTCCTTTTCCACTCCTAAGGACCAGGCCTATGTCTTGGAAATGAGAACAGCAAAACTAAGGCACAGGGCATAAAGCAAACAAAGTAATGTAGCACTGGAATCAGGTGTTTCTGCATCAACAGGGAGCATCATCAGCATGAAGCTAGGACCATTTCCATGTCCACATTGATGGGCACTATCAGCAGAGCTGGCACTGTGGCCGACATCACCAAGACTGTCTCTGCAGGTGCTAGCGCCCACCTCAGCAATCTGGGCAGGATGAGAGAAAACTAGCCAAGGTGATGGGGTGATCAAAAAAGCTAGTATCAGAAGATATTCATTTAATTAACATTTACTAAACACTTACAATGTGGCATGCAGTCTGCTATGTGCAGCTAATAGTACAGTGAAAAGATATGATCCTTAACATCATGGTGCTCACAATCTAGTGCAGGAAAGCAACAAGGCCATAGAGAATCTCAATATTGTATGCACAGAGCTATAATAATTTGCAAGCACATATAAGAGGAACCTAACTCCTCTTCAGTTTGGTAGAGTAGGTTTTCTGAAGAAATTACTTCTACGTTGAAGCGCAAAGGACCAGTAACAATAATTCAGGAGGAAGAGAGTCCATATGAGATGCCACTTTTTCATCTATTTGGGAGAAATCTGAGGATGCTCGAGTTTCCATTTGAATAGTGGAAGACTCAGGGAAATCCTGATTAGTGAATGTTATTCTGACTCTTTTTCCCTGTTAAGCTTGTATGACTGGATAAATACCCACCACTTGCTAATGGCTTAGTCTGAGAGTTAACATTGAGAAATACCATGCTAAGCGTTAAATGATATGGAGATCAAGATCTCATAACCCTCAGGTTCCAGTACTATGTTATTGCAGATTCTCTACAGCACCTGACCAGTTTGCTGACATTACATAGGCAAACAGTATCCTTTGCCCTATATTTCGCACTTTGAAAGCCCTCTGATACTAAAGAAGTACTGCAAATGCCAAAGAATGAAAGTATCCTTCTTTCCCGTTGTCAGATCCAGGAAGGGATCTCATATATAAAAGCAAGCTAAATGCAGCATTGATGAGGTTATTGCTACTCCTCTTGAAGTTATCTCTCCATCAGGTTTTGCAAAACTGATTTCTCTTTCTCTGATCAGAGCAGCCTCAAAATAATAGGTTTCAGAATAAGAAAACAACTATTTTTTTGTTTAATCTTAATAATAGGGTATTTCAGGTTTGTCTAATGAAAACCAGAAGCTGATGATCTAACACAATCATATACTAGCTTTTGTGCAAAAAGAAATAGTAAAATAACATAGAACCCTGTCTAAGTAAGACTTACAAATGATGCCAGCTAAATGGGAAAAAATAGCAATAACCTTTTAAAACATTAATTTAGACTTTTATTGGAATACAAAGGATCTCCAGTGTCTGAAAGCAGGCATTGTCTCTCTTTTTTATTTCAATAGAACTGTGGCTTGAATACAACACAGCAGGGTGTGTGTTTTCTAAAGTTGGGTCATTATCAGAGTGTTCACTGCTGTTTGCCAATAAGCCTTTATTTGGCAATGTTTAAAACTGCTGACAAATGGGATTCTTCCTGTAGCAGTATAACATGGCACAGCTAAATATGCCTAATTACAAAAACCCTCCAAGGGCAGTCAAGAAATCTATGCTTTTGAGAAGATTCAGATGGACAGTCCTCAAAATATTAATAGGAAACAAGAAAATCTTTGGCCCCTTGGTCATCTTGCTCTTACTCCTATCATGATAGATTTTAAGTTGCAGGGACCTGTGAGATTATTCAAAACAATGTCTAGCTTTATCCAAAGCTACAGGGATTTCCCATTTCCATAAATTTCTCTGGAGATATTTAAGAGGCGGTTTTTACTTCTGCACACTTTGGTCCGTGGGTTTCTGTGGGTGTGTGTCTATAACTTTCCTTCCCTGTTCTAAATTGTCCCTATTCAGAGACAAATAAATTGGAAGATTATTATCCAAAACTCCAAACAACATTAATTCCTTGCATATATTTTGTGCTTTTAGACTCCAAGAATGACAGTAGACAATCTCTTTAGTATTGGGAAGGGGGACCAATGTCAAATCATTTAATCACAATCTCCATCTCCAGGAGCCCCTCTGAAAGAACAGAAGCCTCACTTGAACTGGATTTCATGGGAAAATCTGTGCCGTGAACCTTGCTCTCTAATTATAGCTGGGAGAACCTGAGGTTCGTTTGGAATCAGATGTAGCTTTCCACTACCATAATTACACATTTTATTTCAAACACCTCACTGCAGTGTTTGAAGATGCTAGCACAATTGCACTAAGTATCATCCCGGAATTCTTGCTTGGGAGGTCTGGTAGAGAATGTCCTGGAACAGGACAGCAACTGAAATGAAGAGTTTATAGGAGTCTCATAATTTCATGGCTGGAAGTATGACATAAAGAAATGAGCAATGGGCTTTTTATTCAGAGCTGGGAGTTCTCCTCTCAATTCTGCAGCTGAATGAAAGAACATTTAACCAGGTAAAACAATGAGCAACTGAGATCACACTGCTGGGCAGATACTGAGTAACATTAATCAGAGTCTCAAAGGACTTTAAACAAATACATACATCTAGAGAAGAATTTTCATAATGTAGTTAAGAAGAATACTTATTGAGAAAGAAAGTTAGTGTCTGTAACCCAGTACTTGCTAGCATGCTTAGTTATGGTTAAATCTTCCAGTAAGCCAAGAATGAGGGGAGGAGAGGAAGGGAGGTTGGGACCAATAGAGTAAGTTGTGGAAGAGGGTTCTGTTCAACAGTATGTGGACGAATTAATTAGCTCCTTTTCACAGATTTAGGGCCCTCGCTCCTATGCAATTCCCCAGATACTTGCTCTACCCGCACCCTTCCTGTCCATGTAGCCGACCTTAGAAGAGAGGGAGCACTGCGCTTATTATCTGATGAATGGCTCTATTTTTATTGTGGAATTATAGGAAGTGGCATAAATTGAGAATAATAGAAATATTAACAAATAATAAGGATACTTGCTATCCTGTTTTAGATCATCTGACAGGCTATGTGATGACAGACAGGGTTTCATCTCTGGAAGTTTTAGAAAAGAGGCCAGATATATACCAAGTGCTACTACTCTAGGCGCTTCACAAACATTTTTGTTTCACTCTGATACAAGTCCTGTGGAATAGAAATTACTTTCCCCATTTTAGATTCTAGGGAGAGACGGGAAGAGTCAAAGGTAATTTGGAGTGAAGGCTGCCCTGATCAACTTCCAATGCATCTGGTTATTTTAATTTGATCATTTTCTCAGTGCTATGGAATCTCTGTGATCCATTAATAATATTAATAATAATCCCCTACATTTGAGTGGCATTCAATACTAATGGTTTTCGAGGAAGTTTCACATGCATTACCTCACTGGATTCTCAAAAACAAGTCTGTGAGTTGGCAAACAGGAGTTATTACCTTCATTTTAAAAAATGGTGAAACGGAAGCTCAGAGAGGTGGCATGTTTTATGCAGTGCTAAGACCAGAGTCAAGCTTCAGTTAGAACTAAGCCTTGCTTCCTGTTTTCCCTCTGGAGACCTTGAGGAAGACAGCAAGCTGCCAAATAGCAACCATGATATTGCTAAAAACCCTGTACCAGCTCATGGACAGTAGTCTCATTAAATGCTCAAGATCTTTGGAAGAAAACCAATAACTCTTTATCTCTGTAAAAATCTCTACAGAAACATTTTTCTCTTTCCTCCGCCTCCTCATTTAAATGCTAAAATATTTACAGTGATAGGTCAGATAATATCATGCTGCCTTGTAAATTTTTAGGGAAAATATGAGGAGCACATGATAAGGCTGGGAATTTTCAACTGCCTGGCACGGTGGAAGAAATATTTGTCTAGGAGTTAAGACATGTGGGTTCTGGTCCTGTCTCCTTCACTTATTAGCTGTGTAACCTGTTACTTGTTGTCTTAAATTCTCTAACAGTTTCCTAGTTTTTTAAAGGACTGTCCTGATAAAATCGTGATATATGAAGGCTTTTAAAAATTGTATACTTGTTCGGGCGCAGTGGCTCATGCCTGTAATCCCAACACAACACTTTGGGAGCCTGAGGTGGGTGGATCACCTGAGTTCAGGAGTTCAAGACCAGCCTGGCAACATGGTGAAACCCTGTCTCGACTAAAAATATAAAAAATTAGCCAGGGGAGGTGGTGGGTACCTGTCATCCCAGCTTCTTGGAAGGCAGAGGCAGGAGAATCACTTGAACCCGGGAGGCAGAGGTTGCAGTGAGCTGAGATTGCGCTACGGCACTTGAGCCTGGGCAACAAGAGCAAAACTCCATTTCAAAATTAAAAAAACAAAATGTATACTTATACGTGTGTGTGTGTGTCACACACAAACATGATGACATGCATATGATCACATAAAATATGGATGATTTCAATCTACTCCTATAACCACAAGGTAAGGGGAAATGTTTACATGTCCATATCATTGTGTTAGTGTGGTATCTTACATAGGAGCACCATCAGGATATAATTTATATAATATTATTGGTAGTGGGAACTTAACTGTTTGAAGGTAGCCAGGCGGGTTTCTTTTTTTTTTCTTTTGAAACAGAGTTTTGCTCTTGTGACCCAGGCTGGAGTGCAATGGTATGATCGTGGCTCACCGCAACTTCCGTGTCCCAGGTTCAAGTGATTCTCCTGCCTCAGCTTCCTGAGTAGCTGGGATTACAGGCATGTGCCACCACGCCCGGCTAATTTTGTATTTTTAGTAGAAACAGGGTTTCTCCATGTTGGTCAGGCTGGTCTCGAACTCCTGACCTCAGATGATCCGCCCACATCTATCTCCCAAAGTGCTGGGATTACAGGCATGAGCCACCACACCAGGCCTCAGACAGATTTCTTACAAGAAAGTCCACCTCTTGGGATCCTTGGGCAGTCCATGAGATCTGGTAGGTTTCAACAAGAGAAAATGAGGAACCATGTTCAAGGCCAGTCTGGCTATACGTACTCACTACTTGCTCATAGTTGAAATGATTTTGAAGAATTGTACACAATATTGCTATTAGCAGTGAATCAGGGAGGCAGGACAGGGGACAAACCGTGGGGCTGAGAGTCAGATAGGGGTGGGTCCAAATCTAAGATATATCACCAGTCAGCTGTATAAGTCTGTTTTTTAACCTTTTTGACCTTCAGTATCTTCAACTATGTGAGCTGATCACACCATATCATAGTTTACTTTGAGGATTAGATGAAACCTCTGTGTAAAGGACCTCAAATACTTGCCATGAGATAGGTGCTCAGTAAATGGCAGCGTCAGGATTTTCTATGCTCCTCGTCCTACCACCGAGACTCTGAATACAGCAGCGAGGCAGGACTGTGGCATCCAGACTTGAAGATTCCTCATCTGTGGACAGTTGCTCATTTGGGTTTGTAGGAGAGAAACAGTTTGATGTTTAAAATAGTGTTGATGACTTATTTTTCTTGAGATTCTTTAAAGGTGAAAAGAGGCAGTAGGCAGCCCTTTTTAATGTAGAAGCAATGAGAAAAATGGTGACAGACCAATCTGTTTTGGCACACTCTTTGCTGAAAAGGAAAGGCCATGTTGTCTCCTGGGGATCGTGAGACTTGAGCTCAACCTTTCAGCTACCCCAGAGTGAGACCATGTTCTATCCTTTATTTATTAAAAAGCCATTTATAGAATACCCACTTACGAGTTAGTATCAAACTCATTGTAGTGTACTTAGTATCTGCCTCATTGTAGGTGCAAGAAAATTTTAATAAGTAATTACAGGCATGACTGAAGAAATGATACTGTATATGCTATATAGCTAAACTTTTTTTGTCAATATTTCCTTTTCTATACGATGAGTGATATGGAATATAATCTCCCAGCAATGCTCAAATTCCCAAATTTTAGCTTCTGTATTCATAGGACTTTAGATACACTCTAAGTCCATACATGACTGTAATATGGATACATAAAAGGTTATAGCGTAACCCTTATTTTTATACTTCCTACACTTATCATTGTTTCATCCTTTGTCCTTGAATTCATAACAGTCTTAGGAAATGATTCATGAATATATTAAACCCTCCCTTAATCATATATACGAAAAATTGTACTATTAGTTTCTATTTTTTTAAATCATAGATCTGACTTACGTCTTCTATAGTTCAAGTCAGAATCTTTTGGATTCAGCTCTTCCATGAGCAAAGGCTATGTGTTTTAAGCAGAAAAAAATTATTTACCCTTGCCACATAAGTGAAGAAACAAAGACAATTTAACTGAAATTTTCCTTTTTTCTTTCTCTCCCTTGATTCCTGGCTTAACTCCTTCTTGAGCAAATTTTGCACCAAAGTAAACTGTTTGGTTACAAGGAAAGGAAAATGAATTTAGAGATGATGCAGTTTTTTTTCACTCCAGTAAGTATGATTTCCAAATCTATCACAGGCACATTTTGGGGGTATTGTTCAGAGCAAAATATGCACTTGGGGTACCCCTGTGTTGTGTCTTAAAAGGGGGATTGTTTTTGCCGCAGGACATAGAAAAGAATGGTCTGATGCATGCTGGTCACATCACCTACCCCTCTGAAAGAACAGTGAGGGGCTTTCGGCATGATGAAAATGAGGAGTAAAATGCTGGCTGTTTATCTCCAGCATTCCAGATAGAAATATATCTCTGTCCAATGAGAAGCATCTCCTTTAACAAGACTGTGGTGCATTCATCTCTCCTGCATATACATGATGAGCACACCTCATCTGTCACGTCCGGACACGTTAAAAGGAACCCTCTTCCCCTGCTCCGTTCTACTCAGAATAAGTAATTATGAAAAACAAATCATTGCCATGTCTCTTTCTTTCTTCATTTTTATTGGGTTTTGTCTGCCTGTCTCCCATGGACATAAAGAATTATTCTGTTCATTCAGATTCAATGATTTTCTTTGGGGGGTTGTTTCAGATAAAACAGAAGGTCTGATTTTGTCAGGCATGTAGCTCTGAAAGTCTCTTAGAGCAACTATACATATGAATTTGAGGGCAAAATGTCACCCTCCAAGTGAACTGAATGGAGAAACACAATAGAAGTCTGTTAAAATTCTGCTTTGGGTAACACACACGCACAAAAGCCTAGATGTGGTCATTCTTTCTGAAAGCCTTATAGGTGCCTGTCCACACTATGATTTGCAGGGTGCCTGGCTGCCTGCAGCTGAGTATTTCTTTTTGTTTAATGCATTGCTTTCCCTGAAAGATTGGGAATCAAATTTGAAGTGGAGAAATGTCTTTCTGGCCTGAAACGTCTTAAAATTCTGAAAAATACACACACACACACACGCACACATGCACACACTACCTGATAGAAGGCAGAAAGAAGGAGTGCATGTGTATGAGAAAGACAGAAAGCATCTGCGCAAGCTGATTATTATTTCATCAAGTGGTTTGGGAACCAAAGGACAGACGAGTTGAGACCAAGCTTTAAATCCGTCTACATTCTGATAAATGGGATTCATCAAAGGAGTTGAGACCAAGGAGTTGAGACCAAGCCTTAAATCCATCTACATTTTGATGAATGGGATTCTGCCCAGGTAGGAAGCTTCTAGTCCATGCACAAAACAGGCCTGGTTAGCATGGATGCAAAGTTGATTTCTGAATCTTGTCCTCACATACAGTCCTATCACTTAAGGTGGCATCTCAAACCTCGTCACTTTAGGATCTCCCTCTTGAAGTCTCCAGTAACCATTCAGGATGAACACTGCCTTCCACTGTGGCATGCAACCCAGTGATGTGCCTCCTCCATGGTGTCAAAGGAGCTCTTCAAAATTGAAAAGTAGGCCAGGCGTGGTGGCTCACACCTGTAATCTCAGCACTTTGGGAGGCCGAGGTGGGCAGATCACGAGGTCAAGAGTTCGAGACCAGCCTGGCCAACATGGTGAAATCCCATCTCTACTAACACACACACACACATACACACAGACACACACACACACACACAAATTATCTGGGCGTGGTGGTGTGCACCTGTAATCCCAGCTACTTGGGTACTTGGAAGGCTGAGGCAGGAGAACTGCTTGAACCCAGGAGATGCAGGCTGCAGTGAGCTGAGATCACACCACTGCACTCCAGCCTGGACGACAGAACAAGGCTCTATCTCGGAAAAAAAAAAAAAAGTTGAAAAGTAAAATTGTCTTCAGTCTGTCTCTGTTTGCCTCTGGCTGCTCTCTGTCTCCCTCTCTTTGTGTCTAAATTTCTCTGCTGATCTCTCCCTCTCCCTCTGTCTCTCCCCTGCTCTGCCTGTCTCTCTGTCTTTATTTGATCCACCACCATGTTCTTAACTGTCACCTCAATGCATGTGACTCCTAAGTCATCATAGCCAGTACTAAATTGTCTTCTAACTTGTATTCCAAAACATCTAATTACTTGTAGGATATCTTCACCTGAATATTCTACACCTCCAATTATCATGTACCAAACTAAATTAAATTCAATATCTAAAGAATTGACTTTGCTATCTCGTTAACAATTTTCAACAGATACAAAAGCTATTGCCATCACAGCAAGAAATGCTTTGCTCTTCCTCCTGATTCATACATCAAACATTTACTGAGTCTCTACTAGGAGGGGTGACAAAGTCGCAAAGCTGAAAAAGATAATCCCTGCTCTCAAGAAGCTCAGCTTCAATGACAAGTGTGTAATCAGAATACACAGCACTTGGATATGAGACCTCGCAAGATAAAGTGAGAGCACATAGAAAGGATACGTAATCCAGCCTGGGAGCAGGAAGTGAGTGAGGGTGCGTGGAAAGACTTCTGGGAAGAGCTGACACTTACCTTGAATCCTAAAGGTTGTATAGGAGTTAATCTGGTAAAGGGATGGAGAGAGACGTTAGTATTTCTTGAACCGTTAGTAATGGTACACAAGCCCAGACAGATAGCCTGGCAACTCCGCGGAACTGCAAGTAGTTCAGGATGATGAGAGCAGAGAGTGAGGGCAGGGGCATGCTCAAAACACCCACACTCACAGCTTTGGGGTCTCAGACTCATTAATGAGGGACCCATCCCCCTCACCCTGCATAAGATAGTTATTCAGCCCTGAAAATTTGACTGCTACCAGATATTCCTCTTCTCCATCCCCGTGGTCACTACTCTAGCTCAAACCTGCTTTACCTTTGTGGGGCCACCATACTTACTCCTGCTTGATGGTTTCCAGGCCTCCCCACTCTAATTTACTTGCCTTCATTACAACATATTTTTGAAGTCTCCCTGCTGAAAGCGTGTTCTACAGTCTAGCAGCATCAGCATCACCTGGGAGCTTCTTAGAAATGCAGAATCTTAAGCCCCTCCCTAGACCTACTGAAACTGAATGTATACTTTAACAAGCTCTCTTGGTGATCTGAATGCACATTAAAGTCTGAAAAGCATTGCTTTAAAGCATAGCTCTACCTATTTCCCATCACTGCTGTAACACAAAACCTTCTGTTGCTCCCTGGTGCCTGCTGAATCCACTTAAAACTCCGTCAGCTAATTTCCACTTCCTTCCAGCCTACCGGGACACTTTCCTTTCTCAGATCATGCTCCATTCATCCTTCCTCAGCTCCTGCCTTTGCCCTTGCCTGGGACATTCTCTCACCTCTCTTTAGCCTTCTGATCCACAGGGCTGAGCTGAAATGCAGCCTTTTCCTTGATTTCTCCAAGGGGTGCCTCTCCCATCATTGGGCATCCAAAGTATTTCCACTATTTCTTCTTAGTCTGTCATATCTGGCAATACGGTTATGCATTATATTTCCTGGCAGCTAGTAGATATAGTTTCTGCCCTTCAGGAGCTTTCAGACTACTAGCTCATATAACTGGCCCTTGACATGGTTTGGATATAGTTTAGATCTGTGTTCCCACCCAAATCTCATGTTCAGTTGTAATCCTCCATGTTGGAGGTAGGGCCTGGTGGGAGGTGACTGGATCATGGGAGTGGATCCTTCATGAGTGGTTTCGCACCCACCCCTCAGTGCTGTTCTCATGATGGTAAGTTCTCACATCGGGTGGTTTCAAAGTGTGTGGCACCTTCCCCTACTTTCTTTGTCCTGTTTCTGCTCCTGCTTTGCCTTTAACCATGAATAAAAATTCCCTGAGGCCTCCCCAAAGCAGATGCTGCCCTGCTTCCTGCAGAGCCTGCAGAACCATGAGCCAATGAAACCTCTTTTCTTTATAAATTACTCAGCCTCAGGTATTTTTGTATAGCAGTGAGAGACTAATACAGCCCTTATGATTTTAGTTCATAGATGATCAATACATATTTTTAAGATAAATTATTGAAAAAATGGTTATGGCCAGGCACAGTGACTGATGCCTGTACTCCTGGCACTTTGGGAGGCTGAGGCAAGAGGATCGCTTGTGCTGGAGGCTAGGAGTTTAAGACCAGCCAGGGCAACATATTGAGATCTCATCTCTACTAAAAATAAAAATATTAGCCAGATGTGGTGGCATGCACCTACAGTTCCAGCTACTTGGGAGGCTGAGGTATGAGGATCACTGAGCCCTGGAGTTTGAGGCTGCAGTGAGCTACGACTGCACCACTGCACTCCAGGCTGGGCAACAGAGTGAGATTCTGTCTGAAAAAATGTCTATACTAAAAAAGTGAAAAAGAGTAAGTGCATATTGCTATCAACAGCAAAAGAAATGTTCTCATTCAGCACTCACTTGGTAACATCCAACAAATGACTTCTACTGGATTTAAATGACAAACTGAGAAATAACTTATTCCCAACTACTACAGCTATTAAAAATATAATGGGCTGGGCGTGGTGGCTCATGCCTGTAATCCCAGCACTTTGGGAGGCCAAGGCGGGTGGATCACAAGGTCAGGAGTTCAAGACCAGCCTGGCCCATATGGCGAAACACTGTCTCTACTAAAAATACAAAAACTTGTGGGCATGGTGGCACATGTCTGTTGTGTCGGCTACTTGGGAGGCTGAGGTAGAAGAATGGCTTGAACCCAGGAGGTGGAGGTTGCAGTCAGCCAAGATCGTGCCACTGCACTTCAGCCTGGACGACAGAGTGAGACTCCATCTCAAAGAAAGAAAGAAAGAAAGATAGAGAAAGAAGGGAGGGAGGGAAGGGAAGGAGGGAAGGAGGGATGGAAAGAAGGAAGAAGGAAGGAAGGAAGGAAGGAAGGAAGGAAGGAAGGAAGGAAGGAAGGAGACAGAGAAAATGGAACATCCAGTTGAAGTTCTGTCCAAATGTTTAAGTGTTAACACTTTGCAGCTCTCACCTTAAATATCATATAGCACACGGCCAGCAAGAATTCTAGGTGTATAAAACTCATTCTCCCTTTTCTTCCAACTAAAGTGAGGGACTATGGGGGCTAGCCACAAACCCTTTGATCATTTTCTTCAGTGTATCATGTGAAATTTGTTTCAGTCTCCTGACACATGAACACATTTACCAGAAATATTCCTTAGAGCCAATCTGTATAAAGCAAGGAAGAGTCATGGTGGGTGTAGCAGAAACTTGCAATGTTTCCAGGCAAGGAAATACTGTGTTCACAGAATGCTGATTTGGTAAAAGAAGGAGAGGAGTTTTGCTAGGAGAATACCAATGTAGTTTAACAATGCAGCTCAAACATGTCGGGGCATTCTAGGTGACCAGCTCTCAATGACAAGCCCTCAAGACAAGCAGCCTGCCTGCCAGAATCTCACAGATTGGATGCAAGCAAGGGAAATGCTTCATCTATCTCTCCCAAGGTGGAGGAACCAAGGAGGTCACTGCAGTTATATTAAGTGATTCCAATTATCACATTTCTACAGCCAGAATGCAGGGTAGTTTTACCCACTGATTCTCCCAGCAGGAGCCAGCAAGAAGAAAAATTAAGAGGATGCTTTGGAAATCTTCTTTGTTCATACTTAAGTTCATAGATGGTCAAGCTATAAAATTGAGGCCCCATCTGGATTTTCTGCTTTGTTTTAGATTTTTTTTGTTTGTTTTTTTGCATGAGGTCCCAGTAAGTTCAAAACGATGAGGCATGCCTTAGTCCCAAATGATGCGTGCTCCTAGGCCTGTACCTTTCCTTGTCCTATCAAAACATCAGAACTTATAGTGGTATTATTTGTTATGAGGACCACAGGATGGCAGTGAAGCATGTGGTCCCTGGAGTCAACCTACTTGGGTTCAAGTCCTTACGCTGCCTCTTCCTAACTGTATCATCCTGGCAAGCTACTGTAACCATTCTGCCTATTGAATCTTGCCTTTCTTTCACATTCTGATATCTTGAGTATTATGAATTTCTTAGGGTTCATTTTGATTTTTTTTAAGTATTACATTAAAACATTATCAATCTTGATTACTGAGGTTTTTGACATTTGACCAAATTTCTTGCCCAACGCAAATGAGGTAGTGGCCTGTGTTTCAGTTGCCTCATCTATAAATGAAAATTAAAAATAGTGGCCAGACACGGTGGCTCACCTCTGTAATCCCAGCACTTTGGGAGGCCGAGGCAGGCAGATCACGAGGTCAGGAGATCAAGACCAGCCTGGCCAACATAGTGAAACCCTGTCTCTAATAAAAATACAAAAAATTAGCTGGGTGTGGTGGTGAATGCCCGTAATCCCAGCTACTCAGGAGGCTGAGGCAGGAGAATCGCTTGAACCCAAGAGGTGGAGGTTGCAGTGAGCCGAGATAGTGCCACTGCACTCCAACCTAACAGAGTGAGACTCCAACTCAAAAAATAAAAAAATAAAAAATAAAATAGTATGATGTCACTGGATTGTCACAAGGAATAAAGGTAATATGCTTGCAGTGTTTAAAACAACACTTTGCAAAATATGTGAGCTCTCGCTATGATTTTCTTTGACTCTGCAAATCTGTTCTTCCTACACTAGAGAAGGAGGGCCTACCTTAACAAAGCTTCTCAAACTGAACTTTAACAAAGAATCACTTAGAGAGGTTGCTAAAAACAGATTCCTGGACCCTGTTCCCAGAAATCGTGACTCAGTAGGTCTTGGGCATGGCCTGAGGGTTTGCATTTCTTACAAGCTCCCAGGTGCTGCAGCTACTCTGGGGACAAAACTTTTGAGCAGTCCTGCAATACAGAAAATGCAATTGGAGGGCTCCCTATCAAATCTTGGATGGATTTACCACCAGCACATACACTTACTCCAAACAGCAGCTGCTCCGAGCAACCTCCTGTCAGATATTATAGAGGTTCATTCTGGAAAAATAGAATCAGTCACCCGCCCATTGCCTCTGTAGCTTTTATATATATATCATAGTCTTTCCTTCAGAATTTGTAGGCTGTCTTATCAGTGCTTATCCTGACTTTGTAAATGAATACTTAGAATAACACTGGAGAAGTTTCTGAGACCACCCAACAACAAAGTATTTTCAGTTATTTGTTGGTGAAGAGGCCCAGTCTCGCAGTTCAGTTCAGTTCAACAAACTCTCACAGGTGCCAGGCACTGTGGATAAAAAGATGGAAGGACCCAGGACATTGTTACTCAGAGTACACAGTCCTTTCAAGGAGAGGGGCACACGAACATTAACTTATGATTCAGGATTCCATGTCACAAGATAGTAACATGCAGAGAGTGCTGTGGAGGAGCAGAGAGGGCACCTTAACCTGTCCTAAAGGTGCCAGGTAAATGTCCTGGAGGAAGCGTTAGGTGAAGTGACCCTTTTCCACTTCTGAGGGATACTGCCAGTGGCCTGTAACACCCCAGCCTCTTGCCTACTGATTCACTCTGCCAGACCTGAGCTGGATCCTGATCCTCCCTTTCTCCCAGGGACTGCCTGCTGGCAGGGAGCAGTGCTCTGCTATTCCACGCGGTAAGTCCCACGGAGCAGGCCCTCCCAGATGCCTGTGACTGGGTAAATAAGTCTGCCTAATTTGGGACTTCAGTTGCCAAGCTACATCTTCCACCTTGCCCTTTTTAAAATTAAGAATAGTGATGTTTCGTTTGGAATTCAGGTGGCAAAGAGCAATGCTCTATATTGGGATTCCCTTCAAAACTACAAAAAAAGATTAGTATCCAAGCTGGGCCAGAAAGGGGGAAGAGAAAGATCAGATGATGATGAGATTCCCATAAAAGAAGCGGTCCTGGGAATGATGATGGGGCTGAGAAATATTTAGTTCCACCCTGTCTTCTTGTTGGTCACATTCCTTGAAATGGTCCTTTAAAGCAGGGTCAGGTTTTCTATGATGAGACCTTGTGCATTTCTCTGAGCCCTATTTTCCTCTAAACAATACTACCCCCTCCAGAGATGCTCACAGGTGCTGTAACAATTCAATAAAAAACATATATATATATATATGGAAAGTCTCTGGCTACCTAGAACACCTGGTCCAATGTTTAGCTGTTATTCTGCAGGTTGCAAAGGACAGTGCTTTGTTTCTAAGTTGCTCAGTGATGAATGCTTACTGGAAGCCTAGTCACTTCTTCAGAGCAAGGGAAAGAGAAAGAACTGTCCCTGCCCCACCCCTCTTGCTCTCCTTGAACGTGTACATTCCAGAAGCAAAGGCCCAACAAGCCAACTCATGGTCTAAACATTTCTAGCTATGCTGCTGGGCAAAATGACTGCAGCCTGAATAATGGCTCTTGCCTGATGTGTGTCTGGGAAGTAACTGCAATGTGGCCTCTGTGGATTGGGAACCATCAAGTATTACAAGAGGAAACATAAAAGAAAACACAGCACATAAACAAGCTCCCAGGATCACTGACATAACAAGCTTCTTTACTTCACTACGTAAAACCCACAGAGGAAAAGGGTTGTGCTGACCGCCCCCCACTGGTTCCTATTTCCAGCTCATGGAAGAATTGGCCCTCTGCCTGTCTGCAGACAGGAAATGCTCCTGGTTTGCTGACATGCTTCGCCTCCGTAACCCAGGGCTTCCATCTGTCCACATGGTCAGACTCTCTCCCCCAACTACACAGAGGGGCCTGTTTTCTTCTGACCCCTTCTGCTCTCATCTTCCCCTCAACCCCCTGCGAGCACTGGAGGTGGCTCACACTGGCCCTGTGCCCGGGCAGCCTCCTCCTCCCCTCACACACCAGAGGTTCATGAAATTAGTCACTTGGACTTTCCATGGTTTTGCTGAAGGTCACTTGCTTTAACTGTCAGCCAGGGAAGAGGCATCTCTGCGGGGAGTTGCAGGGCCGCGGTCTCCCTTTTTGAGAAGGGGACTAGCTCTCATTGTTGGGATAGCTGCCCCTGGACAGCGCCCGTTTACTGCCCTCCAACTAGAAGGCAAGAGCTCCCTCCAAGACACTAAGGAGGAAGTCAGTTCCCCAGTGACCACTCATGCTTCCATCCTTGACAGGATAAGGCGATTGCTTAAGCCTTTCATGCTTCATTTTTTCCAACTAGAAAAACAAGGATACTTTTCAGATCACAGAGGTGATCTGAGGACATATTAACCAATTTCTGAAAACCACCTTAAGTTTGACAGGAGGAGGTAAAGAGCGGTCACGGTTCATCCAGAAGCACTAAGATTAAATAACAACAACAACAATTCGATCTATTTTGTTGGGGATGAAAAGCAAATCACCAGTGAAAGCAAACCTAGGTCTCTTTATATAATGTTTCATCTCTGAGCTGGAACTTTAGTATTATGAGGCAATAAAAACAAAACACAGCAGAATCCTAAACGCGATGTTCTTTTGGCCCTGTGTCTCGCTTGCAGGGGTGGTGGACTCGGTAACTGTGGTGGCTTTAAAGTCCCCAGTCATGTCTCAATCAGGCAGTCAAGGCAGACTCAGAAGGCAAGAGGGCTCAAATAGTTTCCCTGACAGTGCTGAGATGATTCAGCAGAGGAAGAAAGTGCCAGAAAGGCCGACACTACAAGGAGAGACTGATAAACATTCTGTGTTTTTTTAGGACTCTCGATGCTAGTATTTGAAGGATGCAGTGAAGTTTGAAAACTCCAGTAGTAAAGATACATGTCAGAATGGGTCATACCTATGATCCACAAACTTGCTTCCTTTCTTTCCCTTTCTTTTTTTTTGAGATGGAGTCTCGCTGTGTCACCAGGCTGGAATGCAGTGGCGTGATCTCGGCTCACTGCAACCTCTGCCTCCCAGGTTCAAGTGATTCTTCTGCCACAGCCTTCCGAATAGTTGGGACTACAGGCATGCACCACCACGCCCAGCTAATTTTGTATTCTTGGTAGAGACGGGGTTTCACCACGTTGTCCAGGATGGTCTTGATCTCTTGACCTCATGATCCGCTTGCCTTGGCCTCCCCAAGTGCTGGGATTACAGGCATGAACCACCGCGTCCGACCCACAAGCTTCCTTTCCAACAGGAAGTGACACCTGGTAGGAGAAAGGGGCTTTCCTACTTGATGTTCTCATGTCCAAAGTTAAGGGCTTCCCCAAACATCCTGATACAACACCTTGGAGCTTTGCCTATGAAATCACATAAAGTGTATAAGGCAATGCTTATCAGCCTGTCTCACCACTGTGGTCTATGGAGGAACAGCAAGTGCTACAGTAGGAGAGTAATTTTCATGATGGAACTTCATGGGACTTTGGCAAAATGCCATCAGCCTTCTGACCACTTAAATGTTATCTCTCCCCACCACCATTCTTGTCAGTTCACTGTCAAGAATAACATGTTCATGGAGTATGCATGAAAATCATTAGAAATAACTATCTGTTAAGTATCTCTTATATGAAATTTGACTTTTGCAAGTAAAAGGGTATTTTACTTATCTGTATATATCTATGATCTACCTATTTATCTCTACATCAGTATTAGATATACCTAATCCCTACATAGAATATACAGGTAATAGATAGATAGATAGATACATAGAGCTTGTATATGTGGGTTCTAAAAGATTTCCATGGCCAAAAAGAATCCAAATAAAAAGAAAGGTTAGGAATATGTATTTGCTGTTTATATTGCCTTTGTGGGTAAGAACTTCTATAAAATCACTACCTGATAATTTAAGATTACATTTTGTTTTCCTTTCCTTTCATTATTTTTACCCTCAAATTACCTTTTTCAAGCTTCAAGGGGTGGTCTTTAATTCTTATATCCCATTCCATTTTAATTCAGTTCAAGGAGAATTATCTATTGTGTTTCCAGGGCTGTGGTTTTGGCATTCGAAAGAAATATAAATCACATTTCCTGTTCTCAAGGTATTCCAAGTCTTGTGGGGAAGGCAAGGCTAAACAGAAAATGTGTTTGAGAGAATACAATTCTCACTAAAATGAATTACATGGATGATAGGTGCTACAGAGTCCTATACACTCTAAGATTTGGTGAAAAATCATAGTTTATTTACAGAGGGAAGAGTCCTAATTCTCTTTGTCTGTTGACACGTGTTGGTTTCCCTAACACAGTGGACCACCCAGTTGTCCTTCTCTAGCTCTGTTTTATTGATCCTGGGGTGACCAGGCCCACACACAGAGATGGGCTCTGCAAGCAACATGCTGCCCAGGTTGACCATCTGCCCAGGTTTTCCTGTGTGGCACAGGGCGAGTCCAGAGTAGCCCTCAAAGGGCAGCTCATGAGAACCTGCAAGGGAGAGTCTGGAACTGGCATGGATCTCTACTCCTAAAGCCTCTGAGAACTTAAAGTGATAGAAAAAGCTCTTCCTGAAATCACAGACTTCTTTTGGCTGGGTGGAGGCTGGAACTGACAAGTTATAATTTATATATGAAGTCTATTTCACAGAGGAGCTGTCACCAGATTCTAGAAAGAATGGTCAAGAGCGAGACTACCATAGGGAGAACTCTAGTCTGGACATTTGCTGCCTGAAGACCCCTCAGGTCTTATTAAAGTTCTTATTTAGAACAAGTATTATCCAAATGCCTGGGTAAAGATAGAGTGTGGTAAGAGGATGTGGATAAGACTTCATCATCCCAGCCTTACCTTTCAGGAAAGGACATAAAATCTACTGTGTTAAGAGAATAAAATCTTTGGGAGAAATGGTAAATGGTAGAGGAGAAAGTGTGAAAATCCCAAAAGGTGTGCCTTTGGGCCTCTCTAAAATGAGTGGAGTTCGGCTTTCTGTTTCCTGTTTTTTTGTTTGTTTGAGGTGGAGTCTCACTCTATCGCCCAGGCTGGAGTCCAGTGGCACAATCTTGGCTCACTGCCCAGGTTCAAGGAATTCTCCTGCCTCAGCCTCCCTAGTAGCTGGGACTACAGGCATGTGCCACAACGCCCAGCTAATTTTTGTAATTTTAGTAGAGACAGGGTTTCACCATGTTGGTCAGGATGGTCTTGATCTCTTGACCTTGTGATCTGCCTGCCTCAGCCTCCCAAAGTGCTGGGATTATAGGCATGAGCCACCATGCCTGGCCTGTTTCCTATTAACTAGTAGGGAAAGGGCTTCTTCTGTTTCTTATGATACACAGATTTGAAAAATATTGATTTGTAAGGAATCCCTGAGGGGTTACTGAAGTTAATATGATTTTCATAAATACAAGTTGTATCAGAACCTTCATCATAGAAACTTGAGTGGAAAGAACAGCAGAAATATGAAAAAGAGAAATCTGTGGTCAGTTTTTACTTAGATTCCACGGTCCCTTTTGAAACTTAATGCTAAGCAGTAATCTTTCTAAAATATAAGGCTTACCAAATGGCTTGCCATCCGCTGTTGGATGAAGTCTCCACAGCAGTATGTTCAGTGCCTTTAAATCATCAGCTCTAAATTACCTTTCCAGGCGAATTTGTTGTCAGTCCCTTACCCTGTCTTCTGTGAAGCCAATTCACTGACTAACCATGCTTCTAAACCCCTGATTCTTAAGCTTCAGGGAGTATCTGAGTCACCTGGAAGACTAGTTAAAGTACAGCTTTCCGGGCCAGCCCCATTTCTCCAGTAGGGCCTGGAAATTTGCATTGCTAGTAAGTTCCTAGGTGAGGTGATACTGATGCTGCTGGTCCAGGAAAAAACTACAATTTAGAAACTCCTAACCCACTGCCTCTACTTTGTACAGCAGATCTACTATTTAGAGAAATATCTTATTCTGAGTTTATTATAGTTATTAATAGCTACATGCTCTGTAGTGTTTATTGCCTTGAATCAGGAAAGGGTATATGTTTTAATAAGCTTTGTATCTCTCTTGCCTGCCACAGTGCTTTTCCCCTATAGAAAGAGATCAATAAGCAGTTGTACATTAAATCAGCAGGAAACCAGGCAGAAGAGATGTCTGTCTTGTGAGCCTACAAAAAGCCTTGGAGTGCTTATGTTTACATGATCTCACAGAGTTATTTACATCAAGGCACGGGGGAAGAGCCCTGATCCCTTATTCTTCAATGCAGCCTTCAGGGTGCTTTCCATTTCCTCTCCTCCCTTGGAAGGTATTCTGAATTATCATTTGAACCTGGCCTACAGAATAGGCTTCCGAATCAGAAAGCTCTGGGTTTGAATCCAACTATGATACTTACAAATTTTATGGCCTTTATCAAGTGACTTAACTGAGTTAACTGAAGTCTCAGTTTTCTGTTTACCGCCTTTTTTTTTGAGACGCTGTCTTACTCTGTCGCCCAGGCTGGAGTGCAATGGTGCAATCTTGGCTCATTGCAACCATCGAGCTATTCTCCTGCCTCAGCCTCCCAAGTAGCTGGGATTACAGGCACTTGCCACCATGCCCAGCTAATTTTTTGTATTTTTAGTAGAGATGGGGTTTCACCATGTTGGCCATGCTGGTCTCAAACTCCTGACCTCAGGTGATCCGCCCACCTCAGCCTCCCAAAATACTGCAATTACAAGCATGAGCCACAATTTTAAAGTAGGGACTAACACTCCCAATTTACAGATTCGTTTTGAGGATTCAATAAGACAATGAATAGAATCTATGCAGCCCTGTGCTTGCTACACTGTAGGTCCTTTTGCAGTATCTATTATTGATCATAAGTGCACACTTGGGTGAGAGCACACAGTGTGGTTTGAACCAGAGCTCACGCCCCCTGTGAGTGACCCTTGGTGAACGTTTGCCTGTTAATCACTCTGCAGGGTTTGACAAACAGCTGCAGGATAACTGGAGGGGCACTGCCCCTTTCCCTGAATATCAGTGGCCTCAATTTCTCCCAGGGGAATAAATCTTCCATTTTAATATAATTTCTCAAGAGTCAATGAAAACTAGGAATGTCACTGAAGGAAGCCACTAGAAACTGCAGAGCTGAGGAGAGTGGGAAGCGTCCCTGAGGACTGCTCTCTGAGAAGATGCCTCTGTACTGCAATTGGGAACATTTAGAGCCTGAAACGGTAGGAATGTGGCAGGGAAGGCAAGGGAATTAAATTTCCACAGCCTCCCCCACACAAATCAATCACAAAGGAAATAGGCATTTGAGGGAAAAGTTCCTTTAGAATGTATTTTTCTATTTGTATTTCTATTACCTCATCTCATAAATCTCATTCCCTGCTAGTATGACTCCTTGAGCAGAACAGCCCGGATCTTTTTCAGTCTCTTAATAGGTTCATTTTTTACTCTGCAAAACGGACAGAGGAATCTCGCGATCTGGCAGATGGGGAAGTCGCATGTTAGGGGACTGGCAGGGGGTCACTCACTTCAGATTGAGAACAGGCTGTGCAGCTGACCCTCCAACTGTCTTCCAGGTACTGGAATTGATTTCCATGCCAAAGGAAGAATTTGAGGCAATAAAAACATGATCACAGGGTCTATTCTATATCTTATTTAAGATTGTCTTTCATGTTCAGCTGTCCTGAGTTTCACTCCACAAGTATAGAGTTCGTTTGCTATTCCACTGTTTGCATAGCATCAACAGGTCCAGAAACATCCCACACTGTACCTTCCAGATATAACTCCCAGTTTGCCTCCTATCTCCCAAATCATAAGAAACTGGACAGTGAGTTTTGGTTTGGGAAATATAATCATGGCAATAGATGCCCTTCATTTTGCAGATGAGGAAAGTTAGATCTTACAACACATTGGTGCCAGTACCAGTGGGCTGAAAGCTAGCTCTTCAGACCCTCAACACATCACTCCCTACTATACCATGCAGCCATCATATTCATTCTCAGCTCTTGAAAACATGTTTTAAATTAAGAAGCATTTAAATGCTGACAAGACATCCCAGATCCCAGCCTCTGTCTGGTTAGAGAGAAGAAAAATAATGTAAAAGGGCATGTCCATAGCCTCACACGCGGAAGCAGGCTCTTAACTCTGATTTTCTCAATCTTTTTTTTTTTTTCTCAATGAACATATACAGTTCTTTACATGCAGAATTAGGTCTGACTTTTTTTTTTTTTCATTCATAAGAGGCTCATAAAGTCAAGTGCTGGCACCTCCACATGGTACAAAACAAAGTATTTTATTAAAAAACTAATAAGATACTCAGAGATCTTCCAGACCAGATATAGCTATGTCTGGTAACTGCTATGTTCCCAGAATTGTAGTACATTTTAGGTATTAGAAGTTAATAAAAAGAAAAGCTGGGTGCAGTGGCTCACACTGGTAATACCAGCACTTTTGGAGGCTGAGGCAGGCGGACCACTTGAGGTCGGGAGTCCGAGACCAACCTGACCAACACCGAGAAACCCCATTTCTACTAAAAATACAAAAGCAGCCGGGCATGGTGGCGCATGTCTGTAATCCCAGCTACTCAGAAGGCTGAGGTAGGAGAATCGCTGGAACCAGGGAGGCTGAGGTTGCGGTGAGTCAAGATCGCACCACTCCACTGCACTCTAAAGAGCGAAATTCCGTCTCAAAAAACAAAAACCAAGAAAACATAGAAGTTAATAAAAAGGTAAAGAACTGTCCTCATAGAACTTACAGTTGAGCTGAACTACCCTGAACAAGGGGGTCTGGGGAGGGCTCTTTCCTAGGCTGCCCTAGATGCAAAAAGCCCAGAGTCTGGCATAGTTTAATTAAATGACCATCCTTTCCAATTAGCCATGAAAAACACGGCTTGTGTAGCTATGTCATTATCATTTCCTGCTTGGATTAGTGTAATCCATGATATGCAGGCCTTCTGTGCTCCAGCATTTCCTCTGGGGATTTGCAACTTTTGCAAAACCTAGCTTTAGAATGTTGGCTGGAGCCAAGACTTCATTACTCACATTACTCCTATGCCAAGCAAACTTCACGGGCTTCTTTACAGTGGAGCACAGACTATAAACGTTCTGTAGTTTAAAGAGATGAACAGAAATCTTTCCCAAACCTGGGATGTCTCGGCAGTTTAAGTATACACTTCCCTCTCTTCAAGCAAAAATTGGCAATTGCCAGCCCCAGACAAGGTATGTGTTTATCCCTCATACCCTGTCAAAAAAAAAAAAAAAAGCTGCATACTGTAGAAACGATTCAGGTCTTCAGTAGTTGATGAGGCTCCTTTCAATTCTATCAACTCTTCTAGCTTTTCTAGTTGTCTAACATGGCTGCTTCCTTGGAGACTCCCTTAGGTAGGTATAGGAACTATTTGGTAGAGATATGGTGTCTTATACCCACAATATCATTCCTTCAATCGTAAGCTCTTATTTTCTTCAGAAACAAAATAATCCTGGAGATCAACTAGAAATGTTTCAAATGAGAAAACTGAAGCTGACAAAGACAAGGTACTTAGACAAGGTCACAGCTAAAATTAGAACCCAAGTCTCTTAACTGACCTACAGAGCAATTCCATCTTCTGTATAGTTTAATTAAATAGCTCCTATTCTGGGGAACTGTGCCATATATCTAGTCTCTCTCTACATTTTCAGCAATGACCATTTTTATCTGTAGCTTGTCCAACCCTTTGGGGTACAGTGCTGGAAAGGGTTATGAGTGCCAAACACCACTTCTCATTGATAATATTGCTGAGGTGATATCCCAAAATAGAGTTTCATTGCTAGAGCAGGCAGAAGTTCATTAAAGGATATTCTACCTTCTGAAAAAATACCAAGCTTTCTTTTTTTATTTTTTTTTTGAGATGGAGTTTTGCTCTTGTTGCCCAGGTGGGAGTGCAATGGTGCGATCTTGGCTCACTGCAACCTCTGCCTCCCAGGTTCAAGCGAGTCTCTTGCCTCAGCCTTCTGAGCAGCTGGGACTACAGGCACCCACCACAATGTCTGGCGCGCATGTGTGTGTGTGTGTGTGTGTGTGTGTGTGTGTGTGTGTGTGTGTGTGTGTGTGTGTGTGTGTGT